>NC_056732.1:806897796-806952796 GCF_019279795.1 Protopterus annectens | reverse complement strand
ACCTATATGAGGCTATTACTGTAATATTGTCTGATTTATTCAGTACAAATTATACCCATTTTTAATACTGCCAGGTGACATTCTACTCCTTTATATTCATTTGGTATGAATAGTACAAGCTAGATTGTTACTCACCAGCCTCATGCCGCAGCCTTTGCAATCTGCTGGCATGGGCTTCCTGGTTCACAGCCAGCTCAGCTGGAGCTGTAAAGAAGATAGGGAAACATTATGATTACCTATCCATCACATACATAGTCTGGACTTTGGTAAACAGTTATTGATATGAATACTTGCACATGCCAGGGACATCACCCCTCTGCCATGCTTCTTGGACCCATTGGTCCATGAGCTCCCTCTTCCTCCACTTCAAGTCAGAATAGTGGTTCCGGACCTGCTCTCCAGTCTGAGGGATGCCAGTGTCACTGGTGAGGTCATGGGTGAGACTTTCCCAGGCCTCTACTTTATATTGGAAATCCAGGTACTGGTTCTGCAGCAGTCTCATGTCATGGTTTTTAACAAGGAGTCCTACCATAAACCTGGACTCCTGTATGCCCCAGTGCTGCACCCAAAAACACATGCCCTCTCCAGCACCTGCCATACTGCCTACAGTAGAGAGCTACAACCAGTTATGAGCTGTATTCCTGCCTGCGAGGTTTAAATATGGCTGATTTCCCACCCTCTGCCGTGATTGGATGGTTTTGAATATGCTGAACTAAGCTAAGCTACGGGCAAACCTGCTTAGCTAAGGTTGGCAGTGCTTAAAGGGATAAGATCAGCACTCCTTACCAATGGGCAAATCCACTTAGCTGGGCTACTCATTGCTTAGCATTCATATTTAAGCAATGCTTACATCCGGTCTGCATAGCTGTGCAATGCTTAGCATTGCTTATGTTTTATTTTATACACTATCAACTGTATGGGATTAATTCATCATTCCTGACATATTATAATTTTGTTTACCTTACCTGACTTCCCCAATGTGCTTTCATTACATTTCTCCTTCTGTGACTATACTGTATGGGGCACTTGTGTTTATATGGGGGTTTCACAACTTTATAACACTGACACCTCACATCTGGACCTACTACACTACTCTTGTTAACAAATATATGTTATTTACTACCTAATTATTAAAAAAAATAAATGATGTATTGCTTTCACATGTTAAATGCTAATCGGCTTTAATGGGGCGTCAAACCAGGAGCAACTACTTGCAAAGCAAATGTTCTAACCACTTCATTATTTCTGAATTGCTATGTTTTAAAGTAAATACCTATTTAACTCCTTATGATGTGTAAGCTAGGCTGAGCAGAGCTGGATGATGCACACTCCTGCTCAGCTATGCTTAAACTTTATTGCAGACTGAAAAAAAAAATTAAGCTGTTGTGTTTTATTTTTGTACTGTAGGGGTAAGCACATTGATTTCTGCAACATTATCTGTGGGGAGGTGGTGCATTTAAACTGCTGATGACATGACAGGCTTTGCATTTGAAAGGTATGCTCCATGAACACTAACAGTGTCCACCATACCTCTCAACTGTACAGATTGTCACAGAATGCCTAGATATTTGCCTTAAATTTTTGGTCCATTTTTCATACAATTGTGGCTTTCTGGGAGATTAGTGGCAAAGCATTAGGGACTGCACTAAGAAATAATGACAGAATTTGAATTTTACACTCCAAACCCTTTTTGGACTTCATGCTAATGTGAATCCTGTCATTTTATCGACTTTATACATTTGTGAGAGCAATGTCTCACATGTGTTCCTTATTTACTATGGCTTTGTCCAGATTACTTGCCCAGTTGACAAGAAATGGTGTCTCAGACACACCCCCTGCGTTCGTGCACAGAATGGTGTCCATTTTAAAGCACAGCAGAGCGCCTTCATGAATATGTATGGTGCACTGCCGTGCTGCATGAGAACGGTCCCTTCCATGCAAGAATAAATTATTCTTGCACAGAGGTTTGCTGAATCCTGGGGAGTATTAAATGAGGAAAAAGTTATTTCATATGACAATTAAAGAAGTACCATTTTAAAATTAAAATATATAAGGTGCGCTGTTGTCAACAGATATTTTACTAGTGTGTCATTCTGTCAGATGAAACATTTATTTGGTCAACACCCAATGAAAGAAGCCTGTCTTAAAAACTTAGATGAGGACTCAAACATAAACTGTTACTAAATGTTTGAATTTTGTCACATGTTTGAGCTATACTGTGGGTGGTATTCTTAGTCATTGCATCACAGTAGGGTTATTTGTGATGTTTGCAAGAAAATGTAGCTATGGCACAATTTATACAGGCCATTTTCAGTAGAGTGCAACACCTGCAATTTGCCATAAGCAAATTAAGTTTAATGAGATGTAAATATAAAACTGTGTAAAGCTGCATATGCTAATGACACGTGCTTGTAATTCACACATACCTCTCAACCTGGAAACATCAAAAATCTGGACAAGGCCCATGAAAAATAGGTACAAATTCATACACTGATTAATATAAATTTGCATACATAATTATGTAACCCCACCCACTACCGTGGACATATGGGATACCAACTTTCAAATGCAAACTGAAGAACAGACAACTAAGATATGGCACCAGAGTCCCCCTGCAGCCACAATGTCCCGTTACCTGGCTATTTTGCCCCATTTACCATAAACACTAATGTGTGCATACTGCTTTACTTCTACAATGACTTTTGATTTTATTTTTACATTTTATGGTACAATGCACAAACACTAATAGACATCTGCTGAACAAAGCAATACTGTCTCACAATGAAAATAGACTTAAAACTACTCTGTCCTTGAAACTCACATTCATTGAAAGAGCATCAAAACCCACACCAAATCCAAAGAAAATTCATCTGGCCAGTGGTGGATAAAGATTACCTTTGGGCTGTTTTCAAATCATAGGCCTCTTGCACACAAAACAAGAAACATACATTTTGATATAACTTCCTGATTTTATTAAATTATATTTCTTGTATAATACAGCACACTTGTTAGACTTAGAGCATGTTTTAAATTTATTGTTTGAACATTTTTCCAGTAGGCAATGAAACAAAATGCATGAGCCAATAATGACAAAACTGCCCAATTCAGGACATTTCCATCATAAAAGTCTACTTCCACACACACACACACAATATGTATGTATATTATAAGAATAGAATGACAGTAGTGTAAGCCATAGGCATCTTGCACAGCTTTTCACATTTGTTTTTGGGGGGACAAAAGGCCAAAAAACAGGGACACATTTTAAACACTGCTTGCATAATTTTGGAAAGTTGTTAGAATAAAATGCTGCATTACAACCATGCATTTCACTGCAAAGTCTTGAACCCAGGACCCTGTACACTACAATCAGAGCAGCATACCACTATGCCAAAGGCACTTTCCTGAAAGATAGGAAGACCGAAACTTAAATGGCTACCATTTAGTGAATTCAGTTTTCACTTCTCACCGTAGCTCTCAACGTCTTAGCACACAAAAATGGACAAACCAATAATGGGGGAATATAGCCCCAAAATAGGGATACATTTCAAATACTGATCTGAAAATTGCTAGAATAAAAGGTTCTGTGTTACCATTTATTTTCTGAAGAATAGGAAGTCTGAAATTCAAATGCCTGTCATTATTTAGTGAATTCAGTCCTTCAGTGATTTGCCACAAATATCTTGACAACCACAGATTTTACTTATACACTTAGAAAATTGCTAGAATAAAAGGTTTTGTGTTACAATTTATTTTCTGAAGAATATGAAGTCTGAAATTCAAATGCCTGTCATTATTTAGTGAATTCTGTCCAGTGATTTGCCACAAATATCCTGAAAAAACACAGATTTTATTTATAAACTTAAAAAATTGCTAGAATAAAATGTTTCATGTTACCATCTATTTTCTGAAAAATATGAAGTCTAAAATTCAAATGCCTGTCAGTATTTAGTAAATTCAATCCTTCAGTGATTTGCCACAACAATCCTGAAAAAACACAGATTTTATGAGGAACAGAACAAAAATATGAGGCACAAATTTGAAAGTTATGGTTGGTAAGGACTTCAGGCTCTTGTTACTTGCAGCCAAGGTACAGGGTTTGAGCCTGAGAACCTCTAGCCACCAGGTATATTCACCTGGGGCATTACACACTCACACACACACACTAGATCGCAGATACCTCTACACGCTTGGGTATTTTAGCCTGTGATTGTATGAATAAACAAGTGAACAGCATGGTTAACATTCACACAACATGCCCTCAGTCTTGTAGATGTCTGAATGATAGACTCTACCATCAGTTAAGCAGAAAACAGCTTAGCATTAGACATGCACATTATTTGCACACATGGCTCAAAACATCAGTTATTCTGTTATGTTCCACATCTTCTACTGCCAGGATGGCTCATCTTTACTTTTTCCTTCAAATAGATCCTGTTTATCATACAGAAATTAATTCTGCCTTATCAGCTTCTCACCTTTGCTAATGCTAATATTGTCCTTTGGCCAGCTGTCTAAAAACACACAGTAGGCATTAAAAAAATGCTCAGCCTTCCAAGTCCTGACATTTTCCAGATCAGCACAGAACCTAACTAACATGTAATGCTTACAACCTATGCTAAATGCTACCTTATAACAGTACCATGCTGTCCTTAATTCCTGTATTATATCAGATTCCACAGCCTCCTCAGAAAGGTCTCAGTCTCTCTCTTTCATTTTTTTTTCTCTTTAAATGATGGACATATTCAACAATTTATTTTTGTTATGCCATGCTCTCCTTCTCACTTCCTGAAAAATCCACACATTAAGTTTTTCTCACACACACACACACACACACACACACACACACACACACACACACACACACACACACACACACACACACACACACACACACACACACACACACACATATTTTTTATAAATTCTCCAGCAGACCTTACACAAATATTGTTGCCCCCTTTTGAATGTCCATCAACCTGTCCACATACTTTGAAAGTCAATATTTTTAGACGTATACATGGCATGCCACATAGAGTTCCACCAGCTTACCACACACAGTGATATCTTTCTTTTGTTTTTAATTTTAAATGTGATATTACATTCTCTGCATTATGGTATCACACCAGCACAGTGTTTCTCTCCTTAAAGTAATTTGATGATGCTTAAGAAAACCGAAAGGCCATGAAATATCTGTTTTTCCGGACGTTTTTCTGTTTTTAGTGTAAAATGTACATGGTATTGTAAATCAAGCAGGGTAATGAAAGTCTGGAGCAGTCTGCCTTTACCTAGAAAACATGACAACTTGAATAGCTGTAGTTCTCTATATTTGTATATGATGGCATAGCAAACATTAAACTTAAAAAAAGGCCCCAGTTCTAAAATTATTGTGTGTTCCATTTAAATTTAAAAGACTACAGTACAGCTCATATATGTCCACATAACTCTGTAAATAAAGAAAACATACTTTTGTGTTTTTTTTTAATGATTAGAATTGTCACTTTAAAAATGTAAAAATAAAAAAGGCTTAAAAAATGCAGTTACTCAGAAATGAAAAAAAAAATAAAAAGTAGGATGAAAGGTTCTAAATCTCAGCAGGAGACTAGCTGAGGACCAATTAGTTGTGGGGAAAAAAGTACACTGTCATAGAAAAGCCATTAACGTGTCTACGCATCAAAGTAATAAGTCACTGCAAACACAAGCATTCTCTCTCTCTCTCTCATACACACACACACACACACACACACACACACACACACACACACACACACACACACACACACACACACACACACACACACACCATTCTGTAGATACCTCACTCACAAATACAACTCAAATAGATTGCAGATACCTATGCATTTTGAATACCCCATTCACTCAGATACAATTCAAATAAGCAGTCCCGCTCTACCTCTGCAGTTCAATCCAAATACCTCACAACATCCGTAACTCTTCCCACTTGCTTGCAGATACCTCTACAGTTCAAATTCCCTGCTCGCTCGCATATACAATTCAAATAAGTAGTCCCACTCACTCACAGTCCCCAGAAGATAATAAATGTTTCTATTCAAGCAGAAATTCTCGCAGATCCCCAAAGAGAACAGTTTATGTTCCTGCTTGGCTGGCAACCAGAAATGCATGCACATGAGCCCTTGAGTTCAATCTCGATAGGCTGGTAGACTGACGGAGCTAAGGGGTGCACCTCAGGAATCGTGGCACCCCATTATTTGGACCGCAAAACTCGGTAGAAACCGAGTAATTCGGTATGGATGGGAGTTATGGATTCACAATCCAAAAGGTGTGCTGTATGCACATTCATTCTTAAAGCATTGCTGCATGTTTTGTATCTGCTTTGCAATCCACAAACCATGTATGCACGAGCATTTACATATCTCAAAATGAATCATTTCCCCAGCAATTCTTTCTGTAGTTTTACTAAGCATTCACTAGCACTTCAATAACATCAAATGAAACAGTTTCTCCAGCGACCCCTTTAGTAGTTTGGCCAAGAATGCATAAGCACTTTAATGATATCAAATGAAACATTTCTCCCATGACACCTTTAGTAGTTTTCCCAGGTATGGACAAGCACTTCAATGACATCAAACGAAACATTTCCACAACCGACCCCTTTCAGTAGTTTGAACATGTATTCAAAAACACTCAAATGACAATAAAATGAAGTATTTTCACTTAATTTTAGCTCCACCTAAATACGCATCCATGGTTTTGTCACACTTGACTCACATAACGTTAAGGTCCTTTATGTGTTTTGTAAGCTAATGAGGCTGATTTACATTTATGTCTATGAATCAGAGTAACACATCAATGCACAAGGAGCCTAATCCTTGGAGCAAGTCTCTGTCTAATGCTTTTGCCTTAAGCACATTATGCTTTTGACATGTTTATCAAAATGAACCTGTGAACATATAAAATGCTTCCGTGTTTCTGTAGTCAGCATGGTTCACATATGCTGACTACATTTATATATCCCTATAGCACTACTAGTCACAGAATGCCGCTAAGCATCAATAGGTTCATAGATCCATAGGTGTTTACTAGGCTAATGACCACAAGAGCCTTTTTAAGCCTAGCCTTGCATCCCAAATCTCTGATAAGTTCTGCTACCCTTGATAAGTACAAGCAGGGGCTTGGGAGATGAAGTATTTACAAGCAGGGGTCTGGAAAATGATCCACTTACATGCTGCCTGTGTCCATTAGAGACATAGTTGCCAAACCAGGGATAAACTTCCTGTTCCCCATCTAATTGTCCAAGTTACATTTTAATTGCATTAGGGAGGAACTCTGCTTCACATGGATGGGGAGCCTGTTCTAGAGACTGGTTAGTCTTGGGATACATACCTGTCTCTCTTGAAGGTTCCATTTATATCACAGACAAGGTTTAAGTCTTTAGAATGGGTAATTCTTCTGCTGTTTGTTTTGCGGATATGCAAGAAGTCAATAAGAGTGGGGTCTGACAATGACCTGTATGCCAGGCATAGATCTTCCCTCAAAAGCCTGTAGGAGACAGAATACAGGGATAGGGCCTTGATGCAATCCGTATAGGACATGTTACTTATGCCTTGTATTCTTTTATTGAAGAACTGCTGTGGACATTCTAACTGTTGGATATGCCTGGTAAAATACATACCAAAGGGGCATTGTACTCAATGATAGGTCTGATGAGTACCAAATACAGTGAAATAATGACTTCCTTGGTCCTAGATGACATACCTTTATTTTTAAGTAGAGCAACATGGAAAGACTTCCTCAATACTGTAGACACGTGATGGTTAAAGGCTGTGTCTATTTGTGTTCCCAAGTCCCTGACTTCTGGGTCAACAAATACGGGTATGCTGTGAATATGATAGTTACCAGGGCTGAATGACTTCCCAAAGGATACTATCAAACATTTCTTGACAATTAGTTTTAGTCCATGGCTCTGACACCAGTGGTTTGTCTGTGTCAGCCCTTCCTGGAGAACATTTCTACAACATGGATTCAATGACAGCTTCTGATTTGCAATCATCTGCAAATTTATTCAGCCAGAGGCCATTGACATTGGCCTTGATTTCAGAGAAGTAAATGCCAAAAAGGAGAAGTCCAAAGACTGATCCCTGAGGGAGTCCACTTGTGACTGGCCTCTTTGTAGAGGTGGACTACTCAATTCTGACTTCTTGTTTCCTGTCTGTGAACCAGTTGGCTATCCACTGGGTGACATATGGATTTCTACCTAACCTTTTAAGTTTGTCAACAATGCCCAAGTGGATGATTGTGTCAAATGCCTTGGCCAGTTAAAGGTAAGCAGTGTGAACCATTTTGTCCTTATCCATTGCTTTGGTGACCTTCTTAAAGAAATCATGCAGGTTAAGTAGGCATGACCTGCCTTTGATGAAAACCAGATTGGGTTGGTTCCAGTGTATGGAGATTTCCTATGTCATTATTGATCATTTCCATGATAATTCTTTCCAGGGCTTTGCATATGACACTAGTGAGACTTATGATTCTGTAGTTTCCAGGGACTGTAGAAGGCCCACTTTTGTACAGGGGGATGACTGTTGCTGTTCTCCATTGATGAGGCATAAAGCCTGTTTGAAGGCTACAGTTAAATAGCAGTTCCAGAGGCCCTGATAGGTCATATTTCATGCTATTTAGAAGGCATGCTGGGATATTGTCTGTGCCCATTGATGCATTGTTCTTGGCCTTAGAGAAAGCATTAAGGACCCATTCTCTAGTGATAGCAGGGGGAGATATATTTGTTGGTATTTCTTGAGTAAAGGTTGATGGGGAGAGAGGGGTAAAGTTGGAGCTGAATTTGTTGGCTAGTAGGTTTGCTATATCTTCTGGTTCAGTGTAGGTGGCTCCATTTACAATGAGCTCTGCAAGCAACTGTGTATTGCCTTTGAGGTTGTGGACATAACTAAAGAATGCCTTGTAGTGGTCTTTTGCCTGGGAGGTCAAAATTAACCTCAAATTTGGCTTTGGTAGACTTTATTTGTCCTCTTTGTTGTTTGTTTAGTTTGATGACAATGTTTGTATCCTGCTGGGTGCTACACTTCCTAATTTTTGCCATGATTTTCTTCCTTATGTTATACAGCATACTGATGCTGTGATTAAACCAAGGCGGCTTGTTTTTAGAGTTAGTTCTGTACTACTTCCTGGTAGGTACAGACCTGTATGCAGCTATTAACATGCTTGTATGGTGTTTCTTTGAACAGTTATGTGTAGGCAGCAGTGTTCTCAGGGTTTATCAGGGCTTGAAGTTTAGTGAGGTTATCACTTAATAGTGGGAAGTTAGCTTTAGAGAAGTTCCTGAATATTGCAGGGTTTGCTGGGGTTCCAGGTTTTCTGTTTACTTCAAAGGTGACCATTTTGTGGTTTGATCTTACCAGAGAAGTCATTGCAGCACTCTCTCATATTAGTGAGGACCAGATCCAGTATGTTTGCACTCCTTGTCAATGTATTGACAATCTGGCCCAGGGAGTATGTCTTTATAAAATTCAGGAATCTCTCCATGCCTGTATGGTTGTTGCTGCATATGATTCACAGTAAATAGTGGGGTAATTAAAGTCATCTATGAATATGGTATTGGGCTGGATGGTGACTGTTTCCAATATGTTTAAATACATTTATTTTTGATGTAAAGTAAGACACCTCTACCTTTAGTCCCTGTCTGTGTAGTAGCTTATCTAAATGCATGTTAGACATTATAGTCTTGCAATGCCAGTGTGTTGTCCTCAGCTTTAAACCATGTCTCAGTGACTGCACAGACATCCGCATTCTCTATGCTGAGGAGAGCTGATAGGGTGTGGAGTTTTTTTTTTGTTTATTTGATTGTTTAGACTCCTATCATTGAGCAGTAACACCTTTAGAATTTCTTGGATTTGATTTGATATGTCTCATGTACTTTCATTTTGGCATTGTCTAAAAAAGGCACTATGGGGAAGACAATGATTTACCTAATATTTGAAAACATAGAAGGGAGAGATGCAGACCATCCCTGGCAAAGCAGTGTGATCTGTTGATAATCTCCTTCCATGCTGACAAATATTGTAACCCCTTAGAGTCTTCTTCTTCCTCTTTTGGCTTTTTCCCGGTTAGGGGTCGCCACAGGGGATCACCTTGTCTGCTCATGATTGGCAGTGTAGTTTTATGGTGTTGAGTTGCCAGCCCGGTGCCCAACCTTCCACAGAAGGCACACACATGCACACACTCACACCGAGGGCCAATTTAGAGTGTCCAGTCCACCTGCAGCATTTCTTTCGGATGTGGGAGGAAACCGGAGCACCTGGTGGAAACCCATGCGACCACAGGGAGGACATGCAGACTCCACACAGAAGGCACCCCAGCTGAGGATCAAACCGGAGAACCTCTTGCTGTGAGATGGGAATGCTAACCACTGCACCATCATGGCCGCCCATTATAACCCCTTAGAATGACACCAGAAAATAAGCAAATTATGAGTCAGTGATCTTCTCTTCATAGTATGACATCATGCTTGAAGAAGGTAAAATGCTGCTCAGTGCTTGACTCAAAGCAGCCTTTGACACATATTCTGAGACCACCATGATGTCTCGCTTCATATAGTCTGGGGAGATATATCTCAGGTCATTTACACCCACATGGACTATGACTGAGTCATACTGGTACTTGTGTTCCAGTGACCTGAGTGAGTGTTAATGTGACAGATCCTGGCACTTGATAATCAACTGACCATGACTTTCTCCTTACTAAGTCTGGTGACAGCAACATCAGCGTGTCTCACAATGGAGTCTCCAATGACCAGAATATTGGATTGTGTGGTGGCTTGCATTATGGGCATAGAAGTAGAGGCTACATAAGATGTGGTTATATATGTTAATGTGAGTGTTGTTTTGAAAGAGTGCATTCGGGGCTGCTAAGGGTATTTGTATATTTAATTCATCTAGGTCTTAGGAGTTTAGGAAGGTTACATTTAAGTACCTCAGCATATATGGGTCCATGTGTCTGCTTTGAACTGTGTGTTATGGGGCAGTGCAGCGTGTGTGCTACTGACAACCTGATTGACAATAGGTGTGCTTTTATGTGAGAGCTTTGCCTCCAGTGTCATTATGTAAACACATCTCTCACATACCGTATCAGTTTGTTTGAGAATTAACTGGTTGACAGCAAACATGAGGCAATTTCTACAATGCCTCAGGATGCCCATATCCACCAGGATGGTAAAGGAGATAGTGAGAAAGTTCATATCTATGGCAACAAGCCTTTTTTATTGATTAGATGGTTGGAGTGAGAATATAAAGTAATGTCAGGAGCATCTGGTTTGCAGCTCTGGGAGCAGTGCTTGTCATCGCAAACTAGTTGCCCTTTGTGCAACTACATATTGGTGAAATTTCAAGGGTGCTTCTGTAGGAAAAATGTCAACTCAAGGTGCTTGTACCTATACAGGGTACTGCCAAATACCTAAGGGAAAGCAGATAGGTAGGCACTGATGATTTATGGATGAAGTATTTAAGAAGATATTCTGAAGTTAGGTTAGACAGCAGTAAATCAAGCAGTACTTACTTAAAAGAAAGAATCAGCTTTGTCAAGAAGTATGAAAATAGGGGATTCACCTGAATGTCTGCTCTCTGGCTGCTACTAGTGCTAGTCTTACCACAGTTTCATGTTTCTAGGAGAAAAAAAAAAACAACAATAGGTGACTCTATTGTCAGACACACTGACGTCCCACTCACCAGACTGAACAAGGAGAAGGTCACTGTAAGCTGCCTGTCGGGTGCCAGGATCCGCCACACAACACATGCACTCAGATCACTCCAAAGCAAGTACAAATATGACTCCGTCATTGTCCATGCTGGTATGAATGACCTAATACGTACCTCCCTGGACTACATGAAAAGAGACATAGAAGAGCTCTCTGATCATGTAGCCCAGGCCGGTATGACCCTGACCTTGAGTAGCATCTTGCCCTCACCAAGAATGATGCCACAGTATAAAGACAAAATGATCAATTTTAACAATTGGCTAAATTATTGGTGTCATTCAAAGGGGATCCAGTGTCTGTCAGCCTGGGATGACATGCTCGACAAGCCAAGTTGCTTCACTAGGGATGGCTTCCACCTGTCAACACTGGGTTTTCGAATACTGGCAAAGGCTCTTGCCTCCCCCATAGTGCCTTTTTTAGGCAAGGCTCAAAAGACAAACCTACCTCCATAGACAACACAAAGAAAAAAAAACTAAGGGTAATGCTGCTCAACGCTAGAAGTCTAAACCTCAAGATGCATGCACTCAAGACTCTCCTCAGTATGGAGAATATCGATATCTGTGCAAAAACAGAAACCTGGTTCAAGGCTCCGAAAGCACCCCAGCACTACCAGGTTATACCTCATACCATGCTTTTCGGCCCCAAAACTCGGACCAAACCACAAAAGGAGGGGGGAGTATCCATATTCATCAAAGATACCCACACCTCCAGGTTAGTGGCACTGCACGAAGCATCAGAGACCATCCATGTGCAACTAACAGTGGGCTAAACTGCCTTTCAGTTTGTAGCCTGCTACAGACCACCCTCCCAAACACAGGAACCCCACTCGGCTTTCCTGGGAACACTGGAGAATATGACGGTCTCTCCAAACACCATTATATTGGATGACTTCAACTACCCAAACATTGATTGGGAAACTACTCAAGCCTCAACATCCTCGCCCAACAGTTCCTAGAATTTATAAACTCAAATGCTATGGAACAACTGGTCACCACACCCACAAGAGGGGAAAACATACTGGACCTGGTCATCACCAACATGGGGTCTCTATGTTCCACACCAGAGGTATGCCCCTTATGGGTAAGATCAGACCATAAATTAATCTCACTGGACATCCATATTCCATCCCCACCCCCAGCCAAGGAAACAACGGTGAAGAACTTCTCAGAAGCAAACTTCACACTTCTCAAAACTGAGGTGTAATCCGTCAAATCCCCCAGGCCAGTGGAAACTACGGCCCAAAATGCAGAATCCTTTACAAAAGCATTCTATGGACACCTACAGGAATGCATGGAGCATGCTATCCCAAATAAAACCAAGACTCACTCCTCCAACCTGTCTGGTGGACCCCCGGCCATAAATAAGCTATACAACAAAAGGAGGAAGCTACTACATGATAGAGCAAAATCCCAAAAAGCGAAGGCATCTCTGATCAGTACTAGCAAGAAACTATGATCCCTCATAAAATCATCTAAGGCCAGCTTTGAAAGAAAAATTGCACAAGACACTAAAGATAATGACAAGGCCTTCTTTAGTTATGTCAGGAACCTGGGAGGCAACTCCCAGATATACTCTGAGTTAGTGCAAAATGACAAAAAATACACTGAACCCACAGACATTGCCAAAATCCTGGCAGAAAGGTTCAGTGCAAACTTCCCCTCTTCTCCCCCAAAAAAGCAAATGTATATCCCAACAGAGTGTAGCCTCCCTGAGATCACAGATGCACAGGTGAGAGCTTCCCTCTCCAAAGCAAAAAACACAGCATCAATGGGACCAGGCGGTGTCCCTGGCTGCATCTTACATGAGCTCCAAGAAGAACTAAACCCTCACATAAAGTCACTGTTCAATCTCAGCCTTACTACAGGATATGTACCTGAGGAATGGCGTACAGCAACAGTGGTCCCACTCCACAAAGGTGGTGCCACAATGGACCCCAGAATCTATCGCCCTATAAGCCTGACTAGCGTGGTCTGCAAGGCTATGGAGCGCATCACCATGGAAATCATAAACAAAGACATTGGGAACCTCCAGACACTGGATCCTACCCAATTTGGCTTTGTTAAGGGCAGATCATGCCTCTTGAACCTGGTCAACTTCTTTGAAACAGTTACCAAAGCCATAGATGAAGGGAAGGCAGTCCACACAGCCTACCTGCACCTCGCAAAAGCCTTCGACACAATACCCCACTCAGGCATCATAAATAAGCTCACCAGCTTAAATATCAACCCCTATGTCTCAAGATGGGTTGCAAACTGGCTCAGGGATAGAACCCACATGGTCAGAATTGCAGGTGCCACGTCAGACTCTAAACCAGTTACAAGTGGCATCCCACAAGGCTCAGTCCTGGGACCTCTCTTGTTCAGTATATATTTCTCTGAAGTACAGGTTAACACAGATGGACTATGGCTGACAAAGTTCGTGGATGACTGCAAACTGGGTGCCATAATCAACTCTCCAGCTGACACAAGCATCCTCCAAAAGGGTCTCACAGAGATGGATAACTGGTGCCAGAGCCATGGCCTAAAGCTAAATGCCAAAAAGTGCATAATCATCCCCTTTGGGAAAAACAAAGTGCCCACAAATTACCACATAGGTGGTAATCCATTAAGTACGGAAGAAGTAATTAGGGATTTGGGGACCCAAGTAGATAGTAATCTCTCCTTTGACAATCACGTTGCCAAAGTGGTTAGAAAGACCTTCTATATAGCCCACCTTATCACGAAAGGGTTCACATCTAGATCAAGAGAGGTCATTGTGCCCCTCTACTCATCACTTATCAGGCCCATAATTGAATACAATGCCCCATTTGGGATGTACCTTACCCAACACCTGCAGCAACTGGAATAACCCCAAAAGTACCTCACCAAGAGAATCAAGGGACTCAAACAGAAACCTATGAACCTATGAATACTCCTTTCCGTCTTCTCACACCAGAAGCAAAACAATAATGCCAATCCCAAGATGAGAAGGAGGTGATGTTTTTTTGGTGATCAACAGTCTTGTCCCAGATGTTGCAAGAATCTGTAGGTTTGTTACAGCCTTTTCCTGGTAGATGCCTTGAATAGCAACCAGACCAGTCAGGAAGGTCCAACACAGACACTCACTGCATAATCAGAAACAGTTAGGAATCAATGCATTCTGATCCTACTCTCATCAGGAGCAAAATATAAGCATGAATTCCAAGATGACACATATGGAACAGTTATTAGGCTTTCTTGTAATCAGCAGTCTCCATGAAATAATGTCCCTGGGCTCCTTCTCTCACCAGGAGCAAAACAGAAGCATAAATTCCAAGATGACTATTGGCAAGCAGAATGAGGGTCCTAAATAATTGCTGGTCTTGGACTAGATGTTGCAGATTTTAAACATAAGATGGAAAAAATGAATATCCTGAGAGTTGCAATGCAGAGTCAGCAGTTAAATATGAAAGAGGGAGTAATTTAAGCTTTAGCTATCTAAGTGGGGAGCCACTAATTTCAAAAGAATAAGATAGACTGGAAGGGATATTCACTTTGCATCCTGGTTCTACGAAATGCAGTGGGATGGCTAATACATTTAAATAGCTGAAGGGGGAGGTGGTTTCACAAAATGAAAATTGTGTGCTTAATCACAACAGTCAATAAAAAAGGAAAGGAAGGAAACGTGGTCAAATAAACATAAAAGGCAGGTAACCAGACAGACAGTTGAGCTTAAACACACAACAGCAACAGGGTTGGAGGGTGGAGGAAATTTTAATGTATGTGTGAGTCTCAAGGATGCAGCTGCAGTCTCTTTCTTAGTTCAAATAGACAGTGATCTTGGTAGGGCATTTTAGTTTGATGATTAGTTTATGTAGTGAGGTCTCTAACTAGTTTATGCATTTATTATCTGTTAAGTATTAACTGCAACTTGACTACGCACCTACTGCAATGAGGTCTCTAACTAGTTAATGCATTTATTATCTATTAAGTATCACCTGCAATTTGACTACACACCTATTGCAATTGACAACTTGGTACTTATTGTGTCAGTGTAGGCCCACCAAAGTGCTTAGTTTCAAATCAGTGGAATATATTTTATGAAAAGTTATTTTCCATTTTTTGTATGATATTGTCCTATACATTTTTATTTTTGTATGTTCTGTATTTGTACCTTTGATAAAAATGTTATCCTAATAATGTACAATAAGTCTGAAAAAAATAACATTACACATTCCAGATGAATGCAAGCTATTCAAAAATTCCTCAAAGATTTCAAGGCTGCTAGATGGCACTATTCACATAAATAAAGCAAAT
The DNA here is from genome assembly GCF_019279795.1 of Protopterus annectens. NCBI lineage: Eukaryota > Metazoa > Chordata > Ceratodontiformes > Protopteridae > Protopterus > Protopterus annectens. Next base: position 806,936,776 of record NC_056732.1, on the reverse strand, counting down.
GATGAATACCTGTCCAAAAGATATTTGTAAATGGTGCTTTTCATCACATAACTTTAATAACAGGACATAAGTTTGATGACAACTGGAATGAAATGCAATGAGACTTATCCAGATAACTAAAGTGATTACATCTCCAGATTGGAAGATTGGTTACTAATTAAATAATCTTTGCAGTATTTTCCTTGCATAGGTGGAAAATGACAACTTAACAAATATTGCTTATAGCCTTTATCATTTTTAGACTTTAGACAGTTATCTAAAATGCTATTTTGAACACCATCTGAGGCCACCAGGTTAAATTTGCTGTTTGCTGTCAGGCAAGAGCATAAGAATGTATTGTTTGCTACTTGCAAACCTCATGAAATTTTGGGAAATACATTCAGCGTCATACTCAGCGTATCATTTGAACCCCAATGTTTATCTTTCTTATGGATTCTATAGTTCAAGTCTACCTTTGTTCTGTTCCTAAACAGCTTGGCTCCTTCAAGAAAGCAGCAGAATAAATTCAGATCCCATCCCTGGATCACATGATATAGTGAAGTGCAGATGTCCCATAGACGCAAACCGGGTGTCAATACCATGAAAGCAGAATGACTGTCCCTGATAATATAATTTCACAGGCCATGAATTATGGCAAGATTTTACTACTAAACAGCAATGGGTAATGCTTTAATGTCTAACATAAAAATAATAAAAGGAATGTAAGGCAATCCTCATTAGGGTAGCACATCTAACATTCACTGGTTGATTGAACCATCAAGTCATTTTCCTCCTAAGTTTTGCAAATGTTTTTGAGAGATTCTGTGTATACCTTCACAATATCATTCATAACAGCATATGTATTACTTTTATCAATACTAACTTCTACTGTATGGCAAGACATTATTTCCACTCTTCAAACTGTCCAAGTTAGCTTAATCAAAATACATTTGTTGAAGCTTTTGCACTGTGCTCACTGGCTGCTGATTTCATACCACCACAGTTTGTAAAGATGGATGTGTTGCCTACCTCTCCTTTTGCTCATCTTTGCTCTGATAAACCTTTGTATACTTAAAGGGAAAAAAAATGTTCCTGAACTCTGAGAGTAAGCGCTAATGTCCCTTTTCATATGGATGGTCATTCAGCTGCAGTCTATAATATATGCCTATTGCCATTTTATGTCCTTATCAAAAATATTTCAGAATGAGCATGTTTCAAGGTTTTTCAATATGTTGACAATCATAGCTTACTACTTACTGTTCATCTTTCACAGTGGATTTCATCCTGGTCACGTGAGTGAATGAGCTCTCCTCAATATAACAGAGTGCATCTGTATTAAACATAACCATGGCAATTATGTCAATGTGTTGATTTTTCATTTGTAATAGGCATGTTTAATGTTATCAAATGTAATTTGCTATTGTTTGAAACTGGGCTATCTGCACATACATCTGCAGGATAGTCTACAATATGTGTTTCTGTTCTGCTGTCCCCCTTGTTATCCAGGTCATGCCTGAAAAGGGTCCCCCTACCTGTTAACAAACTCAAGAAATAAGTAAATAAAATTAATAGGGAAGTTATGTTAAAGGCAGTTCTCAGGCTGCAGTTGGGATAATACCATCTCTTCATCTATGGAGATTCCACAAGGTTTTATGTGTGTACCAGTTCTGCCTTCCTTATTTATGAATGATAAGAGAAATGACTATCAGCTCTGTAGCATAGAGAGGTCAAGTCCTAACTGTATCTCAGATAAAATGAGAATGATTATAGTCTTGGTCAATGGAGGAGCCAGACTGGATGGATGGGGTGGAATGGCTTTTTGCCCCTTTCCCTCTCCAAGAAGGAAGAGTAGAACTTTTGTTTGTGATTTAATGTTCTCACAGTGATGGCATGCTATAATTTGCAAGACAGATTTCTTTTAAAATTTTGGCTTTAGATGGTATGGCTGGAAATGACTGCTGATATGTGTGACAATGCAATTGAATTCAGCAGCCCACCCAGTTACAGCTTCCTGAATAATACTCTGTATTTATGACAACTTATATATTACTGTTATAAGCTCTCTTCTATATTTTCAAGTCTGTTTCCCAACTCATCTGTGTCTTAGGCAGTCTCAACCTTGCAGTGGTAATGTCAAGCACACTGCATCTGGCTGTAGCAGAAGCAGAAAGCACTAGAAGGTTAGAAAGAAGGTAGACAAATGGGGACCAAAAAAAAAATCACTGAGATATTACCAAGCTACTTCAAAGACCCAAACAGATCAGTCCTGTGACTGTTCTTTTTGGCATCAACTTCTATGAAGTCAAGGCCAACATCAAGGACCTCTGGCTGATGAAATTTGCTGATGATTGCAAATTAGAAGAAGTGATGGAATCCCCCACCAACACTAATGTTCATAAAAAAGGGTTGATACAGACAAATAATTCATGTCAGAGCCATGGACTAAAACTAAATGCCAAGAAATGCATAATAGTATCCTTTGGGAAGTCAGCCAACCCTGGTAACTATCATGCTGACAACACTTCTCTAAGAAAAAACCCAGTAGTCAGGAACTTGGGGACACAGTTAGACAGTAATCTAGACTTTGATCATCACTTGTCTCCATTAAAAATGTAATCACTCTGTGTTGTGCAACTTATAAAGAAAGGTATGGCATCTGTGTCCAAGAAGGTTATTATTTCACTGCATTCGACATTCATCAGCTCTATCATTGAGCACAATGCCTGCTTTGCTATGTTCCTAACCAGAGACATCCAACATAGGTTCCACACAAAAACAATACAGGATGTAAATAACATAGCTTAGGCAGACCACCTCAAGGCCCTATCCCTTGCATTATGTTGCCTACAGGCTGTTGAGAGTAGATCTATCCCTGGCATACAAGGCATCAGACTCCACTCTGATGGACCTCCTGCATATCTACAAAAAAAAAAAAAAAAAAAACAACAGCTGAATTACTCATTCTAAAGACAAAACTCTTGCCTGTGATATAAATTGGACATGCTGAAGAGACAGGTATGTATCCCAGAGACTACCCTTTCTCTAAAACAGGCTCACCATCGATGTAAATCAAAGTTCGTTCATAATCCAATTCAAGTGTACTTTGGACAATTGGGTGTGGAACAGGAAATTCGTCCATGGTTTGCCACCTATGTCTCTAATGGACACAGGCAGCCTGTAAATGGTTCATCTCCTAGGCCCATGCTTATACTTATCAAAGGCATGAAACCTTGTCAGGGATTTGGAATGCATGGCTAGGATTAAAACAGTCTCAGTGGTCATTAGTCTAGTAGACACCTATGAATCTAAGCCTGTACGTTAATGGATCTCTGTTGCACTGTTTGACATGAACTTTATCAGTGCTACAGCCAGTAATGCAAAATTAATGTAGTTCTGTTCAAGCCTCTTTGCTAAACTCCATTTTGAATCTAAGACCCTTAAAACAAATATGTATGTTAAACTATATACTGGCTTTTCGCTGTTTTACTCTGCACTTACTACTATGTCTTTGGATGATCTTTTCAAGTTATGAAATCAGCGAAACTGGGATTAACCTCAAGCATGATTTCTACATCAAGGGTGTTTTAGCTTAGAGATTTAGTATGCTATACAGAGGTAAAGCTTTCATGACCATCCATACTAGAACCATTACAGCTCATGTTTTTTTCTGCCTACTATTCTCCTATATCCTTGCCATTAACTAACTAACCTTTTCAGAATCATCAGATATGAACTTTAGCTTATCAGTAACAGAAGTGCAAGATTTGCTGCAGGTGTGCCTCCCTGTTTTCACCACTGTAAAGAATTAAATATGTCTAGCTGTCAAGACTTGCACAGAGATATCAAGGTCACCTAGAAAACAGAATCTCTAACATTATTGTAGTACTATAAGCATCCAACATTACTGACCAATTAATAATCATGAAGGACATATAAATACACATATATGATAGAAACACTACTCTTGGTGTTTCTGTAGAAAGGTAATGGAATCAGCTTTCACTCAACATAAAGAATTTGCTATAAACAAGGTTCCAGACTGGCCATAAAGTCTCACCTAGCCATTGACAAATATTGTGCATATTGGCTGCTTGATGTAAGACAGAATCTACTTTCCCAGCCTCTGTACCTCTTTTTATGTTGACTCCTCCCATCTCCTCTTAACTATTGTCACTGCAGTCTACCTCTCTGTCTCTGTATTTTATCTGTGTTTCTGTCTCTTTTTTTGTCACTTCCTTTAACTCATTTTCTGTGCATTTCTCCTACATTGGTTCACTTCTCACCACCCCTACTTCTTGTTATTATCAGTGTCCTTTTACTCTAGAAGTCACATTCCTTTTCAGGGTCTGGTATTTCCCAGAAAGTATTTTTTTTTTCCAAAAACATTTTATTAAATTTTGTTAATAAACATGGACATAAAGTATTAAAAATAAACAATATAAAACATAACTATTTACACTATATACAAACATCCATGATAAACATTTGTTTGATCCAAGAAAGGTAATTAATATTTATGTAACAATCTCTCCAGTTTTTGGCAAGCTAGTCTTTTGTGTGTTACATTTGATGATCTCTGATAAATAGTTTCCATTTCTTTTTTACATACAGATTTTGCTATTGAAATAATCTCAGTAAACATAAGATCTTGTTTATTTCTATAGTTCAATGTAATTATTTTTCAAGCAATAGCTAGAATTAACCAAAGAACAGGTAACTGATGTCTAGGAATTACACTTGTGGTAGGGACATTGAATAATATCAAAGAGCTTGTAATTTGACAGCTGTCAGACCACAGGGCTTTTGCAAAATGTCTAAAATCACTCCAGTATTGTGTGAGAGTTCTACATTCGATGAACATATCAACCCAGTTGACTTCAAGATTATCACCACACCTCCAGCATTTGCTTTCATTACTCTTGGTTATAAGGTCAATTCTGTGTGGAGTGTAAAAGCTTCTATGAATAAATCTCCAGGTATATAGTCTTCAATATAAAGATGATGAAGTGTTTTTATTGAATTTAATAACTGTTTCTTATTATTGTTAGATAAAGGTTCGCCATTAATCTTTATGGAGCAATTTCAAAAAGCTTGGTCAAAAGTAATCAAGTCTTCTCGTAGGATTTTATATATAGGTGATATGCTTAATTTATGTTCAATGTTCATCGAACTGCACCATATGAATAGTTGTAACCATCTTGGTATAATATCAGTTTCCAGATTTATTGACACTCTCACTTTATTTTCAGCAAACTGTCTTAAAGATTGAATACAGAGCCAATTATCTTGACAGACATTATATCTGGCTAAGAGAAAGGTCATTGGTTGGATGTTCTTATTGTCTATAAACCGGTGGCAAAACTTTAGATTATTCTCTTTAAGATTCTGCATCTTATTGATTTTGAAGGTATCTAGGCAATCTGGTGTATAAGCTATGGGAAATGTAATGAAAAAGGTGTTCTTTAGACTATAATTGTTGTTGATTATATTTTTGAAAATATAAAATATTTGGTTTATACCATGTGAGAAGTGGCTAAATTTCTTATTATATAAGCAATATTCATGGAGTATCCAAAATATTTTGTTAATTCCAAAGGTTTCCTTAAACTGGGTTTCTGAGTTCTCAGAGGAAGTTATATATATTTCATGTAGTTGTTTCCAGCTAGAGGTGTATGTGGATGAAATCCAGTGTAGTATTATGTCAATAATAACAGATTTGGAATATAATTCTATGTTGGGAAAGCCAATCCCATTACTGTTCCAGACTCTAACATGTCATTTATAGGCTATTCTTGGTTTATTTGGGAACCATAGAAAAGTTAATAATAGGGAATCTATTTGTTTAAAGAATTTCTTAGGAGGAGGTAAAATCAATGATTGTATGTAAAATAAAATCTTGGGCAAAATAATCATTTTTATTAATGTAAGTCTGTCTTCCATGGTGAAAAACATTTTGTTCCACTTTTTAGTCAAGTCACTGATTATAGCTACCAGTTTAGTGAAGTTAAATTTAATAGTCTCATTCCATTTATTCTTAATACTTATTTCGAGATAATCTATCTTATCATTTTCCCAGTTGAATGTTTTGTATTTTTGCAAATTGCTATTTATTTTCTTAATGATTAAAAGTGTTTTGGTTTTATTTTGGTTAAAATTGAGCCCTGAGATTTTTCCAAATAGAGTTATGGCATTCAAGATATGTTGTAAAGAGCCTTCTATGTCACTGGATGTTAATAAAATATCATCAGCAAAAAGCTGAACTTTTGGACAGTATCCCTCATTGACTTGAAATCCTTTGATATTTGGGTTATTTCTAATAAATGAAGTAAAAGGTTCCACTGATAAAGTGAAAAATAATGGTGAGAGAGGGCAACCTTGTCTAGCTCCCTTATGAATTTTTATTGGGGATGATAGACATGAACCAATCTTAACAAGTGTTTTAGACTCACTATAAATATTTAATATCAATTTAGTGAAATCTGAAGTAAAGTTAAATTCTTTAAATATTTTTTGTAAGTATGACCAACTAAGGGAATCGAACGCCTTATCAATATCCAGACTAATAATAGTTAATTCTTTCTTGGTTTTGTTTGCAATATCTATTAGAGATAGTAGCTTAATAATATTTTGATGTTAATAACAAGAGTGTCATAAAATACTGAGTGTCTCTTTTAAATTGCAATTATTTACAGTTTGACCAAGAGTACAATGCATGTTTGCTGTGTGAGAGTCTTTGCATGCCACCAGAGGACAGCATGTGGTCTTCCAACTGTATCTTTAATTATGAATAGCATGCCACCTGAGGACCGCATGTGGTCTTCCAACTGTATCTTTAATTATGAATAGCAATGAAATTAATCATCATTGTTGAGGTTTATTAATTCCATATTAATTTAATTGATACAAGTAAAGATGAGCATAACACAGTTTATTGTGATCTGAAAGATTTGTACTGCTATCGTTCTCTGGTGGACGATTAATGTGGTTTTCTGAATGTCCAGGGGTTTAAGATGTTGTAAACGGTTATTAGAAGTACATTTGTGATAGTTAAGCTAAGAATGCTTTTTCTCCCAATATAAGCTTGCATGTAGGTGAGACAAATGTTGCTGCATGCTGTGAAAGGCCAAGAGGTAGAGCAAGAGTTTCAAAACTTTTCTCAATTAAAAAAGTGTTTAAAATAGAAAATGCGAGAAATCTGCTATTTATATGAAGGTAAGTATGGAATGAGCTGGTGCTCTTTAAACAGAAAAGAAAATGAAAGTCAACAAATAATGAACTGTTTAATATGTATGGAATACTTGTTTGGAAATGTTAAGGTTGTGGAGCATTTGAAAAAGTATGAAATAAATGTTAAAGTTGTAGGGCATTCCTGAAAATATGGAATAAATGTTTAAGTTGTGGAGCATTTGTGAAAAGGCAAACGTTGATAAGTATATATAAAATGAAGTGCTAAGACAGATATGTGGAACTTTTATTTGTATCCTTGTATATGTATATGTATGTATATATGAAGGTATTAAAAAGTCTCCAATCATGCGTGAAGAATACTAATACATCCGACTTAAACACTTCAAAATATAGAAGAATAAAAAATAAAAAACACGAAGTACCAAATTTTAGGAACAGGTGTAAAGCTTTTGTTCTTTATTAGTCTGAAGAACTTTGTCAGACAAAACAATGAACATCGGAGCAGTAGTTAAATAAGAGTATGCAAGCAAGTAGCTGGCCAATAAGAAAAGACAAGATAAATCAATATTATTAATACTACTTTAAAAGATGCAATAAATTCAACTGGTTATAGCCCCTCATTTTTTTAACTCTAGGCTTCCTGATACCTTGCATTCACAGAACTCACTAATGCTTTACACAGACACATTTTCAGACAAGAAAGCAGACAAAAGCATCAGTTTCCCTATCACTATTAGCAGGGATCTTGCTAGCATCAAATCCATAGTACATAGAAATTGGGATATCATCACCAATAGCCATGAGATTTCCAGCAAATTGGGTACTACCCCACTGTTTGCACATAAGCGATCCAAACCTTTAAGAAATTCCTTTGAGAATAGAGACCTGCCATTTCTTTTAACACAATCAGATATTCACAATGATTCTCCGGGCATGTTTTACTGTGGTACTTGTGTTGCTTGTGAATATATTCTAATAGTAAACACTTTTACATTCCCTCATAATAACTTCAATATTTCTTTTAAAGGTCATTTTGATTGTAAAACCACAAATGTTGTCTATGCAGCCATTTGTGCATCTCGCCCTTCATTCTGTGGGTAAAACTACTCGCAAAATGTCATCTCGTATTAAAGAACATGCTGCAGCTGTCAGGAATATGAATATGAAAAATGCACGTATGAAACATTCCCTTTTTTGCCCTTCTTTTCACAAATTCAGATTTATAGTGTTGGATTATGTTGAAATGTTTTTGGATGATACTAATACATTATTAGAAGTTAAAGAACTCCGCTGGCAACTCAGATTAAATGCTGAATCACCCCCAGGTCTTAATGAAATGCTTAATATAAAATGTGCATTAAAATGGATACGCTGATTCTGTACTGTCTTGACAGTTGTCTGCTTACACTGTTTTAATATTCCCTCATTTCCCTTAGAGTCATGTTACAAATATTATAATTATTATACGCTACTTGCATTCCTCAGGTTGGCTTCAATAACAACCAAATAACCAGTTGAATTTATTGGATCTTTTAAAGTAGTATTAATAATATTGATTATCTTGTCTTTTCTTATTGGCCAGCTAGTTGCTTGCATACTCTTATTTAACTACTGCTCCAATGTTCATTGTTTTGTCTGACAAAGTTCTTCAGACTAATAAAGAACAAAAGCTTTACACCTGTTCCTGAAATTTGGTACTTCGTGTTTTTTATTTTTTATTCTTCTATATTTTGAAGTGTTTAAGTCGAATGTATGTAGATATATATATATATATATATATATATATATATATATATATATACAGAGAGAGAGAGAGAAGTCTACTAAATAAAAACTGACAGACCCAAAACAACACATTGCCAATGCATAGACCTGTCAGTATGTATGCAGAGAGAGAATTTGTGTGATTTGTGCGTGAGTGTGTGTGTGTGTGTGTGTGTGTGTGTGTGTGTGTGTGTGTGTGTGTGTGTGTCTGTGTTTAATGCTGTCAATCATAAATAGTGGTGAATAAAACATGACATTTCTGTTTATAGGTTTTTTTCTAATATTTTAAAGATTTTGAGAGGTGATATCTCAAAATCATGTGGAAAGTGGGATGATTTACAGTACAAATTTAAAAATGTACATTTTATGCTAACATATGTACATGTTATTACCTGGTATTGCTTGTATTGGTTTATGATATGAAAAGAATTGCTGACACATGCATAATGTACTTGTTATTTTTCTGTAGTATAAATCTTTAATAAAACTGGTCAACTTGCAGTGGGTGTAGATATCCATTTGAAATGTTGTGACTCACTAGAGTGAATCCTGAAATATGGAGACTGAATGGCCGGAAGTATGGACTCAACATATATTAAGTCCAAGATGGCATTTCTCAGACAATTACCTTTTCTCTGAGGTATAGTTATCTCAGAGTTGGTATATATACATTTTAAGGGTATAAAGGGACCTTTCCCCCCTGCAAAAGGACGTTTTAAGAAGAGCTATTTATGGGATTCACTCTTCTGCTGTGTTTTTGCTCTTTTTTGGCTGTCAGCATTCAATATTTTGAGTGCCATAATTTTGATAAGGAACTGCTGTTGGGGTTTTCTTTGTGTTGGGAAGGTTTCATGGAGAAAACAAAATACCTCATGCACTACATCAGCAAAAAGTAAACATGCAAATGCTACACATGTAGTTTCCTCACATAAATTAAAGCCTTTATAAAACTTATACAACTTACAATGAAATCATTAAAAAAAAACTGAAAATGAAGTAAACTCACATCCATAAAATGTCATTTGGAAAAAAATTGCATTTTGGGCAAAACAGACAATAAGGCTACATTTAACAAAATCAAAATAACTAAAACATAATCAAGCTATATAATATATTTGAATTTAGGCCTTACACACTACAAAGATAATACCATAATATGTCTTGACACTTTTAAAAAGAATCTTTAAGCATTACCTCCTCAAGACCAGAAGAAAACCATCTAGGAGATTGTAATCTATATAAATATCTTGTAAGATGAGGGAAAGCTTTCATATCAAATGAGAAAGGTACTCACCTCAGAAAGTCTTTACCCCCAGATTTAATAAAATCCATGTAGGCATAGTGTAGAGTCTACACAAAGGTTACCGTGTCCATGTACGCAGTTCCCCCTCTGTAGCACGCCATGCATATTAATGATGGTGCTTTTCTGAGTGAGAGCCGTGGAACACGATTATGGAATCAGTGTAGGGAGTGTGACTAACTGTATCTGCAGATGAGTAACACACCCCCTGCAATGTCCAAATGCATTATATCAATGTATTTAATTTTATTTTTTTTCAAGTTTGTGCAACACAGCATGATGCACAACTGACACATGCCAGACATCTAAAAATAGAAACTGGATGCATTTAATTTGTGATTCAAAGGTCAAGTTTAAGCATGGCTTAGTGGGTTGGCATGGTGTGGCATGGCACTTAGCAGTGCTTAAAATTTGCTCAGAGGTATATGTAAAAGTATAGCAGCATTACATATACCCATGTAGCCAAGTGATTAAAGTTACAACCTTATATGCATTAGGTGAAGGGTTTGAATACATGGAAAAGAAATTAAGTATTTATTTTCCAAAGACAAATTATTGTGATTATTTTCCAATCCTGATCTGCTGCACTCAGCTAAGATCTGCTAACACCTGTTAAGTACTGCTTAAACAATCTCTGTTTATGCACTACTTTGCAGTGCTTGGCATTGCTAGGCTGTGCTTAGTTGGTTTGAACACTGCTAAGCACTGCTAAGCATTGTCAGTTTAAGCACTGCTAAGCTCAGCTGCACTGGCTTGTGTGGTGCCATATGATACACCACATTTTTAAAAATTGCCCAATGGCGTGTAAGGCCGGGAAAACAGGCTACATTAAGATCAAGAGGCAAGAATACAGCATAATCTGTTGGAGTGCTTTTTCTGAGGGATACACTATGACAGACATTGGAGAGGGTTTGCACTTTCGGGCACAGCATTGGGGTATTCGGGAGTCCAGGGCTATGGTTGGACTTCTTGTAAAAAAAAACATGAGGGCTGGCTGATACAGGGAGGTTACCATGGCTCAGAGTGCAAGGTGGAGACCTGGAACTGACTGCAAAGGACCTCACCAATGCAGCTGGTATCCCCTGCTCAGGTGAGCAGTGTCATCACCACCATGATGACCTGAAAAGAAGGAAGGAGGTGGTCTCTCGGATGGGTCTAGGACTATTCACTGAAAGCACATTTCACTGTGCACAATTCACTGAAAGTTCAATTCACTGAATACACAATTCACTGAAACACATTTCACTGAAAGTTATATATGGCCTTTTCCCCACTGTAGTGCAACCCTGGAGTTAGAATATATAGTAAGGGAAAATGTGGGGGGTGTAGCCCCCCACCTATTTTAAATATTTTGAACTATACACATGGATACTTGCAATTTCAATAAATTACTCTTTTTTAAACTTAATATATAAACAAACTATGTGGGGGGCTATGCCCCACCCCCCCTTACTATATATACTAACTCCAGGGTCACACTACAGTGGGGAAAAGGCCATATAGAACTTTCAGTGAAATGTGTTTCAGTGAATTGAGTTTTCAGTGAATTGTGCTTTCAGTGATTTGTGCACAGTCATTTGAGTTTCAGTGAAATGTACTTTCAGTGAATAGTCCTAGACCCCTCTTGGACACCTGGGTCCAAGAATTCCAAGCTAGGAATGTCCCACATGTATGTAAGTACTATTACCTGTGTTTCACCAATATCTAGTTTTGAATGTCTGCTAAACTGGTATATATAATGGTGCTTGTTAGAAAAATATGTATTAGTAATATGTTTACTGCATTTGAGGTTTAAAAAGGGTTAACACATTTATTCTATTTCACACTGCATAAATCTGCACGAACTGCAGAAGCATTCCAATCCTGTTATGTTATGAAATATGCGCAGTTATGATCTCTGCTTATGCATTGGAAATTTACAGGGAAACATTCAATTTCTGCTAGTGTCAGGGAAATAATAATAGATGTTTCACTTCTACTAATGTCATGAGATTTAAACAAAGAGTTATTGATTTTCTGCTTATGTAATGCACAGCTGCAGAAGCTGTTGATAATGAAGACAAAGGCTGTTTGAAAATATGAACTGCAATCAGCATTTACTTGCACCTAAGCTAGAAAAGTACCTTGAAATGTAACATATGTATTAGAGCTGCACAATTGAAGCTTATAGTGGGCTAAAAAATACAGCCCCCAAGGTCAGTTTGTTTTTCTCAAATGTTTTGCATAAATCAAGTCATGTCAGTAGGAAATCCAAGTAACATTTTCTATGTAACACATAGTGAGTTTTAAATCGGAACATGTCAGCAGGAAATCTGAGTAACATTTGCTGTAGAACAATACAGAAAGCTGTGTCTAACTACGTCAACCATAGAAAGTAACATTTTATAGAACAGTATAAGAGAAGCATACTGCCTGCTAGTAATTAGGCAAAATCCTGTATTTGCATGTTTTTGTCTCCTTGCTGCAAGTAATAAAAGATGCCATACCTGAACCTTACGTGAATTGGTCTTTGAAGTTTTTTCCTTTGACAGTGCTCTTCTCTACCAATAGCTGCAGATGAGAGGGCTCACAATGTTGAGATGCATGCCAGGTGCTTGGTCAGGTTGCACCGTGAGTGTTGTGAGTACAGTTGTATTTTGCAATCTATAACCAGATAAGCAAGAAAGAGTAAAGCGTTACCTGTCATTAGGTATATACAGTAAAGATTGTATTGCAATGAATGTGGATGTAGACCTGTACTTCAATACGTGCCTACTGTCAACTGTAGTGCAATAAGCAGGGAAGAGCAAAGTATTAACTTTGCTAAAGTAAATGAAATAAAGTCTCTACTGCAATAACTATGGAATTACAGCTGTATTACAATACCTGCATTACAACAACTGCTGTGCATTAAAAACATGAAACTATACCAGTAATTGCATGGAGGTATCTCTAATAAAGCTGTGTTGTGCAATATGTGTGGAATTAGGGCTGTTTTGCATGAAATCGATTATGACAACTGTTCTGCAATAAAAACAAAACATATACCAGTTTCTGCCTCAAGATGTATCTAATAAAGAGTGTTGCGCAATAAGTGTAGATTCAGAGCTGTTTTACAAGAAATGAAGTATGACACCTCTTCTGCAATAGCACATGAAGCAATAACAATAGCACCCATGGTATACTGTGTATATCAGGATTGTCTTGTTTTAACCATTGCATTTCATCTATATGCATTCAGTCTCTGAGGTATGGTGCTGCAAGCAAGTATAACAGTGTAACAGCTGTAGTCAGCAAATATACTGTCTGCAAAAGTATATGGAGTAGCTATCCAATCCAATAATCTGATATGGTCTGTACACTTCACAGATATTTCAACCCACTAACAATATATTGTGTACACCTACATTCTATGTAGTAATAGAAAATGGTTCTCAAGTCGACAACTAGTTCTCAACCCCAACAAAACAAAACTACTTACTTTCTCACCCACTAACAAGACTCTTCCCCCCACCTTCTCTATTACATCCTCCAATTGAATCACTATATCACCAGAAGCTCACACAAAGCTATTAGGTGTTACCATTGATAACTCCCTTAAATTTGACACCCATTTCAATCTTACCATCAAAACCGTCAATAAAAAGCTTGGCTCTCTCTATAAAGTAAAACACTTTCTCACTCCTCATACTAAAATTACAATTGCCAGCACACACCTACTATCAACTCTTTTCTATGCCTCCGCCCTCTTTACAAACCTAAACAAGACAACCCTTAACAAACTTGCTTCTTGTTACAATCACATAGCTAGATTTGCCACAAATTCCACCTTTAGAACGCACCACTGCACTAACTTGAAGCAACTAGGGTGGTTAGAGTTTTCCAGCCAACTCCATTTCAACCAACTCAAAACGGCTCACCAGATACTGTATCACCCAGAGAAAACACCAGCTCTGAAAACATCATTCACCCCTATATTAACCTGCAATCTTTACGCTCCTCCAATAAGATCTTAGCTCAAACTACCAAAGCCAATAATTCTGCTGGGGATTCTCTATTCTCAAACTTTGTAGGTAAAATGTGGAACTCCCTACCGACCATGCTCACCTCAGAACCCTCACTCCTACAATTCAAAAAAAAGCTTAAACCCCATCTCAATACTCTCTGGCAATGTCCCTGTTCCAAACCTGATTAACCACTATCATTTACCCTTCTCTTACCTCACTATCCTTAACTGCTTTTAACAAGGCGCCTTTGTAACTGACCTATGTTTTTTTTTTGATTTATATGCTGCTGTTGTTTTTTTTTTTTTCCCAAGATGTGATGTATCTTTATATTGTATTTAGAACTCAACTATCTTCCTTTTTTTGCATTAACAATGTTCATATGTCTGTTATGTACTTGGAGCTTTTCTCCCCGGGCCTACGCTGAAAATGGACATGTATCCAGTCGGACTCTCCCGGTTAACAAATGTAAAATAAATAAATAAATAAATAAATAAACATAGGTTACCTAGTACTTTTGTCATGCTTGAATTTCATGCCTGTGTGTTCAACTATCACTGCAGTCTCCTATAAAACTGCAATACTAATACCGGGTCATATATTGGTTCCAGGTGAGCACTAGGCAAATATCAGCCAGTAAGTAAGCAGCAGTGACTCAGTAGATTAGTTTGTTAAATGCTCTGTCTGAAGTATATTTTGCCATTCACAGACCAGGGTTCAAATCCACTGCTCTGTAGAATTATATTTTATAGTAGCAGTCACAAATTATTACAAATTTTCTCTCCACAAGAACTACAGGAAAATGGGTGAGTTAGGCCATAGTTTGGGTAAATAATTGTGTGCTTAGATGTCACAGGCTGTTAAAATCATTACCAGGTATGTGCATATACAGCATATAATAAAAGAAATAAATATAATGCTAATAAAATAAAATAGAAATAAAATGTGTAATCATTGGTATGGCCATATGTCTGGAGTGTCTGTTAATGGTTGCTACAGTCATTTAATACATTTGATACAGATGTCCTCTGCAGTCAATGCTATTGGGTTCTATCCCCATGACTGTCAAGCAAGGCATGATAGTAGTATAGTTTTTGTGATGTACACATACATGTCTCTGAAGTGTCATGCTGTCAGGGAATGTAATTAGTAGTGCATAATCCCTCCATCACACATTTACCATTGACCTGAGAATCTAGCCAGGAATGGATCAGTACATCAGCCCACAGTACACCTTGGTAGTTATATAGGTTCATCAGATGTGCAAGTGTTCTGTGTAGTTTACTATCCGCAGTTATTATGGCTTTGCTCATACTGCCCCATGCAGATAGCTTGAGAGGTATGTACGTGCTACAGCAGCTATAGTCTACTTGTAATCATAAAGAAAGAACATACCTGTAGAGTATATAGCAGTACTGTTCTCTACAAAATAGACTATAATGGTATTAATGGACTGTTTATTTCTGTCTCTCCCCACCCCTTATCTTAATTTATTTATTATTGTCATCCATTAGTTATGGTTTACTATTAACATCTGTTGTTACATTAAACTTTATGTTGGGGCATGTGTTTTACTATTGTTATGTATTATAATTGCTGTATATTAACATATCTTGTTAAATACTTATGTTGTTGGCCTTATGCCTTAACTGTACTGGCAAGCTGTTAATATACTGACTGTTATGTTATTTATTATTGTACTCCATATAATATACATTGAAATGTGATTGGGTTATTTCCAACCAATGCTCTGGCATGCTGTTATTACTAATAAATTGTGTTCATAACTAACCTATACATGTTGCTATACCACTATCACCACAGCACAACAAGGTAGGCTGGTTACTGCTGATCTGCCTACCCTACCTCAGCTGGCTGTGGCACCAGTTATCAGTGCGTCTGAGACCCAGTATGGTGGTGCCCCCTCCACTAGTCCTGCATCACCTTCAGGTGGAACCACCTTAGGGGACAGGGCCTATCTTCCCCCTGGGAAAGGTGGAGGAGCGCCAGTCTTCCTAGATCAACTACAGGCCATGGTGCATAGGATAGTTCATAGGAGCTATGAACGTCACCTGTGCCAGATCGAGGGCAGACTCGACGACCTGGTGGGTTCTGCTGGCATGGCACCCAGTCTCCAGCACAGCCACCTTCGGGGCAGTGAAGGAGCAGTGTTGACTGCCCATGGGTGGAGAGCTCAATCACGCTGCTGCCATCTGGAGGCACATATTTCTCAGATTCCACAACACCATCTCCATCCAAGAGATTTATCCCCCTCATGTGTCACACACTGCCCCTATATGCTGTCTTGTCTGTCTTGCCTGTCTGCCATTGCACACTCTCCTACCCAGCTTACCTCCCCACATGTACCTATATCCCTTCACCACATTCCACTCTCCTTAAAAAAAAAAAAAAAAAAAAAAAGGCACATATCCTGCAAAAAAAAAAGTGTCACCCCAGACATAGCTCTCCATTTCACACATGTGTCCACTGGAAGCAACTAATTTGGTCCAATTGGCTTGACAACACATTTATGTTCTTTCTCTGGGGTTTGAGAGTCCAAATTCATCCACAAAATCTGTCAAACTGCACAGCTGTTGCTGTACAAGAAATGAAAAGTTATGGTTCTTCCCTACACCCATCCTGCACATCCCTACCTGCCTTTCAGTATGTTTTTCCTCTGCTTGCCCACATTTCACCACTGTCCTATCACCCCTTTTTCTTTTTTTTTTAATTTTTAGCACAGGTTTGCACTGAGCGCCACAATGTGGTACATCATGCAAACCTGCTAAAAATCACTTAAAAGTACTTTAATGAGCCTTAATGATCTTATGTGTTTCTCACAGTGTTAGGCACATGTATAAAATAATCACCCCAGGTAAGTCTCAAACCTGGCCCCTGTCAATTACAACATAGTGCATTAGCCCACTAGGCCACTAAGCTCTTAATTAAAACATCTGTGTACAGCAAAATATACTGACTGCCACTGGCAGACTGCAAGTACATCTACTGGGAAAAATGGGAGTGTCACTGGGACTCTGATGCAAAAAGTACACCAATACACAACCAAATAAATAATAATGGATGTACCCGAGTTCTGGGATAACAGGTAAATGTACCCTTTTATCAGCAACATTTTTAAGCAAACCTGCTAAGGCAGCAGTGGCAAAGTACATGTGTACAACTGGGACCCTGCTGTAGAACAACTGCCTCTGAAAGCCATGCACATAATGATGGATGCAGACGTGTGTCACAGACTGTATGTATGCACATATATCTTGCAAATACAACTGCTGCAGCACTGACTCAGTAGTTCAGTCTGTTAAATGTCTTGCATACAGTACATTTTGCCACCCCCTGTCCTGGGTTTGATTCCTATGTGTTGTACTTCAATTACATTGTTGTGAACATGGCAAGTAATGACCGAGTCATGCAATTTCAACCCACACGGGTTGCTGCTACTGAATTAACTGCTACCCATGTTTGCAAGTCGAAAGGCTGTAGGTAGGGATACACTGCACATATTTGTATAGCCTAACTATATGTCACCTTCTACTCTGTGATTAGCACTGTTACATAACAGATATACCATAAGCACATGCCTCGAGTGGACTGTAAAGGGTACCCTTACCCTGGCTCTGGTGCAAGGACACTGCGGCCTCAGTTAAACATACAGCATGCTGTCCTCCACTCCCCCCTATGTGTCCTAGGCTGCAGCAGCAGCTGCAGTTTGGAACATATGCAGCTGTATGTTAAGCTAGCTGCTACAGACCTACCATACCTCTCAACCACCTAGAACAAGGGATCCAGACAAAACCATACATAAAGGGTGGGGTGGAGCCAAAGGTCCAGTGGCAGTGACATGTTTCACAGTTTGCCCCTACAAAGATAGTGGGCTGATAGAATAGCAGCTATTGCAACAGCATGCATATTCTGATTGGTATGACACCTGACACTGACATGTCTCCCTCTCCTTACTGACCTTAACCCACAATGTTTACCACTGAACTACCAGATAATCACAATGTCATGGGACAATGGCCAAACATATCATGCAAAACTGTGGATATACCTCAGAAATCTCAACAGTGGACAGAATTTGCACCTACCTTCTGTGATTCGGTAGTCTCCACACCTCACTAATGTCCTTCTCAAAGACTAAGAAAGGGGCCAAGGCCTACATGAAGCCCTTACATATTGCACTGTGGTGCCATGTCATTGGCTAATGAAAGTACTACCCAGTTGTTTTGGATGTAATTAGCAAGTCTGAGCCAGAGACTGGTGCACAAGCAATCACCTGTAAATGAGCATTAACTACAAAAGTCAATCAACTGCTTATGGGGAACAGGTCTGCATGTTGCTTTACTCAGACAGACAATAGTTTTGCAAGCTGTTTGCAGAGGTTCTGGTCAAACTAGGATTACTTCACTCTACCAGATATGTAATACGTATCCTCATATAATGGGATGCAGATGGTAGGATGGAGGTATGGGGAATATAGATTACAACAGTAGGCTTGTCATATATCTATGGTATTGACATGTTGGTGATACTCTGCTGTCCAACAGCTACAGGCGTGCCACTCAACTGTCCAAAACCACCAGATATAGCACAAAAGATTTCCAAATGACAAAGCCAGTATCTGCTTTGAACCAAATCACAGCTCTGCCCCTGTTACTCCCTCCTACAATGGTTGTCTTTTGTAGGAAAGCCAGTGGATTATGAGTTAGACATACTGACAGTAAGTAAGGGTGTATACAGTTCTAATATCAAATGATGTACTGTAATTTACCTCCTCTCAGGCTGTCAATGTCACACAGAAATAGTTCTGACATTGTAAAGGTATTCCTGACTGTCCTTGATGTATTCTGGCTAAGTCACTGTTTTGTTGACATTCCTACCTCATTGCTTGAGAACTATGGCTAACTTACCTGTCAACCCCTCACAGCAGGAATTCAGATCATAGCCATAATTACTGGGGGGGGGGGACAGGCCCTAACTCAGCAACAGAGTATACATATTGGCCATACAAAGTAAGAGTATAAATAGAATAACAGATATTACTGTAGCATAAGTGTTTTCTGAGGGGTCTGGTGTGTGACAGCCAGATTTTCTATATTCTGACAACAACCATCAATGATTGGGTAACCATTAGTCAGACATCCACATGTGTGTGCCGAAAGGACTACATCTATGAGGCACATGTTCACATTCCAGAAACATCTGTGTAGTGGAGAGGCATGATGCCTACAGGAAAGATATACTACAGCAGGTTTGCATTGCTGTCTGTCATTGTGGCACACTGGTGTTGCTGGACTGTCCCCATATAGTTGTTGTAATAGCACACAGCTATTTGTCTGACAGTGGCTGTATGACATACTAGTGGGACTTTGCCCATAGGGGACACACCACAGTAGACTGCAGTGATGGGCATAGAGACATACAGCAGACTCTGTCATGGCACACAGGGACATAACCGGTATTGCTACTATCTTGGTGATAGCCACACATGTAGTGCATTGATAGACTGCAGGGTAGGACGTGTGAGGGAATAGTGGATAGTGCAGCCCATTTTGGTTGTGCAGGGTCTGTACATAGTGGACATTCACTTATCTGGTCCTGTAATGTGTTCTCCTGTTGTTGTCTTGCTGGTACGATGTATCGACAGAGACAGCCTCCATTTTTATCTGCAGAAAATGATACTATAGTGGATGCCCTCAGACTCAACCATCACATCCTGCTGTCAATGGGTCGCCACAATCAAGGACAGCAGGCAGCATTGTTGTCCACCCTTGTGTGGGATGTTAATGACATTGGCCAACAGGAGAGGACCTACAAGCAGGTTCAACACTGGGCCACAGACATGGTCAATCAAAGGGCAGTTGCTGTTTCCAGGGATCGTGCTGTCACCAGTGGAGGATTAGCAACACAACAACCACTCTTAGCCACAGAGAAATTCCTGGTGAACCTAGGATTAACCCTCAGCTCCCAGCCAACCATCACACCATACATCCTGGAGGTGGGTGCCACAGCATCCACATCAGAGCAGCGTCCAGGTAAGCTGACTCTGTTCACCAGTATAACACATTTGCAGTCATTGTGGCAGGCTCTACAGACCAGTACATGGGTTTCAGATCTATCTGCACTGGGGGGGGGGGGTTAGCATTTCATCACAGTTGTGCACACATACTCAGAATGTCAGCAATTTAGCCAGTATCACATTAGTTACTGTACATGTGGATATATGCACATATTACCTTGTAACACTACTAAATGGCATCCAATGGATGTCAGATGGTGCTGCATCCATAACCCTAAGCATCCATCTGATGTTGCATTCAGGTCATGCCTGTGCTTCCATGACAGCCCAAAACATGCTGCAGGTGACCCGCAATATGACAACTGCAACAAGACATGGATGGGCAGCAGTCCTCCTTTGTGCAGCTCCTGCCAATCAGTCAGGAATACCTTTACATTGGTGATGCCATGCAATGTTTCACTGATGTAGTGGACAGATGATGGGCTTAGACAGTGTTTGCCTTTGCTCGCACGTTGTCTGTGCTGGAACATGTGGTTGTGGTTGGGGAGTCAGACACGTGGACATAGGCCAGCAACACCATCTGCTGGTAGTCCACATAGCCGAGCACACTCAGGTTCCCATAGTGGCAGCACCTCCAGCACTACAGAGGGAGGTGTGCTCTCCACACCACGATGTGGCAGGCCATGAGCATGTGGTCCTGGGTGGTACCATGAGGGACACAAATATAGCAGATAGTCACTGTCAGGTACTAGCATTGCATCTGACCTTGGGCATGGTGCTGCCCATGCTACTCATGGAGGAGACAATTACCATGTTCATGACTTGAGATAGTGAATTGTCCACTCTACCATGAATGCTCCATGGTTGTCCACCATATGCAGATGTAGGGCTAGAACTGAGCTTGACTATGTACATGCATGCACTTCAACACCACTGTCACATGCAGGTCAGCTACAGACATACACAGCACCACTCCATGACCCATGTCACCAGCACCCTTTCCTGACTCACACGCATGCTGTCAACTGTTTGGCACAGCCAGGGCCTCCAGCACTACCACACCACATCCTGTAGATGTGATGATACCTGTGCCACATCCCAGTCATACATGCCAGCAATGCTGGGACCTGCACATATGTAGGATGGCAAGGCAGCACAGTAGAGATATGATGCCAACAAGGTGTGCCAGTATATGTGCATGGCTTTCTAGGAGCATATGTGTAGAACATTGTGTCAGGGACAATAGGGACAGTCAACATCATCATGCTGTCATACCCTGTGACACACTCTACTACCATTGATACATGTCACTTGGGTAGTCTGCAAGTACAACTGCAGATGGTGGCAGACATCAATTATGCTTATGTAGAGGAGGGCAATTTAGGGCCAGTGTCTAATCAGAGGGCCATAAAATGTATAACCAATGCACAGGGGTAGGCCACATGGGCATGTCTTTAGTGCTGTCAGGGGACATATTTACACACATACACATGTTGGATGCTGTGAGATTAGAACACTTACCTGTCTAGTATTACATACTACAGCTCACAGTACCAATAGCATGTCACACTGTTTATCTGCTACTACATTATCAGCCAGTGCTCTTAAGGTGGATAACATCAGCAGACTTTGTAGAGGAGGGAATTTAGAGACCAGTAGCAATTCACAGGGCCACACATGCATACCAGTGCATGAAGACGGTGCATATGAGCATGTCAATAGTGCTGTGAGGGGATATATTGATGCACACACACACACACACACACACACACACACACACACACACACACACACACACACACACGCATGCACGCACGCACACACACACACACACACACACAC
Organism: Protopterus annectens; assembly: GCF_019279795.1. Classification (NCBI taxonomy): domain Eukaryota; kingdom Metazoa; phylum Chordata; order Ceratodontiformes; family Protopteridae; genus Protopterus; species Protopterus annectens. The sequence goes on along the minus strand of NC_056732.1, from coordinate 806,914,683 downwards.
ACACACACACACACACACACACAGTTGGAGGATGTGAAATTAGAACTCCTATTTAACTAGTATTACACACAACAGCTCACAGTACCTATCTCATGTGCCACAGGTTATGTCTGTTGTATATGCTGATGCAGGCACATTACTTGTGGAGTATGCAAAGTGGCCTTGTGTTAGACAGCATGTGTGACCTGCAGAGTTATACTGTTGGTACTGTTATTGTATCTAGTGTCCTAGGGGTGGGATACCTGGTCATATCACTGCTATGTGTGCACACCTATCAGTCAGCCAATATGTGGCTGTTTGCAGTTTGATAGGCAGACATGTGGGCAGGGACAATATGGCCTGTCCAAGGAGGGCCTTGCACCTATTGAATAGTACACCACCTGCATACCTATGTCTGTCTGCAGGGTGACAGCCTGCAGGCTCAGGGGTCTGTGCATGAATGGATTATGTACTGTTGCAGCCTTGTTCTTCTTGGATGGCTGTTGTGATGTGCATGTACAAATATCCCCAACGTTCAGGGGTATGTGGGAACATTCGTACATCCTCACCCATATCTATCTCAATCTGTATAATAAAATTGTCTCCTTAAATGTAGTTGTCTGTGTCAGTAATATAAATGTCGATGTAGCATTGTACTTTATACAGCTATGTATACATCTTATCATATACTGTATATATATATATATATATATATATATATATATATATATATATATACATATGTGTGTGCAACATACTGGATAAAGACACTAATCAAGTGTGAGGGGGGATAGGGAGAGACAGATATGTATACACAGCTGTATGTCTGTATAGACATATGACTATATAGCAGGTCTTTGGGCAGATGAGCCAAGAGACAAGGGCTCAAGTTAGCTAAGTGTATGAGCATGGCCAGTGTAGACTGTAAGTACTTACAAGTTAGCTCCAGGCCAGGCCTACCTGTACTCCTATCTGGGATTTTGTGTGCTGCAGCCAATTGGCTGCTGGACCTGTTTCCCCAGTCCAGCATCTCTCTGATATTTTGTTCAAGGCATTCCTCGGTTATTTGTTGAAGGTAATATGTAACCCATACCTATCAACTGTACAGATTGTAAATGTATCGAGTTTTGCATCATATTTTTGGTACATTTTACATAGCATTGTGATTTTCTGGCACATTAGGAGCAAAACATTATAGACTGACTTTAGGATATTTTTTTTTAAACTACAATCCGCTCTGCAACAGGCCCCATGAGGAGCTCAGTGTCTCTCCAACCTAACACCACTCTTAAGTATTCAACTGTGGCACCACCTTTATCATTCTTATAAGAAAAGCGCAGTCCAGGTCTGAACTGTCTGCAAACAGCTAAAGTTAACTTTGAACCTAACACCGTTCTTAAGTATTCAACTGTGGTACCACCTTTATCATGCTTATAAGAAAAGCGCAGTCTGGGTCTGAACTGTCTGCAAACAGCTAAAGTTAACTTTGAACCTAACACCACTCTTAAGTATTCAACTGTGGTACCACCTTTATCATTCTTATGAGAAAAGTGCAGTCCAGGTCTGAACTGTCTGCAAACAGCTAAAGTTAACTTTGAACCTAACACCACTCTTAAGTATTCAACTGCGGTACCAATTTTATCATTCTTATAAGAAAAGTGCAGTCCGGGTCTGAACTGTCTGCAAACAGCTAAAGTTAACTTTGAACCTAACACCACTCTTAAGTATTCAACTGTGGTACCACCTTTATCATTCTTATAAGAAAAGTGCAGTCCAGGTCTGAAATGTCCGCAAACAGCTAAAGTTAACTTTGAGTATGTGTCTACCTGTTTGAGCCAATATTCATTTTTCCCCTGGAGAGCACTCCGCTTTGGCTTGTAAGCAGCCCCCCCCCCCCACACACACACACACACACACTCATCTTCCACTTTCTCTCTTATTCCCTTTTGTTAGCAAATAGTATCCATAACTGATCAATACTGTGTGTTTGTTAATTTAAACTGAGACCACAGTAGCCTACTGATACAAGGTTATCTTGTTTTTCCACCTGAGAAATGGTTAAGAAATGACTTACAGTTTCAGCAGTCCTTGGTCAATTCTGATTGTTTCCTAAACACAAACTTGTCTTTGCTTTGGCTCATTAGCAGCAGTACAAAAGAACTGCCTGCTCACACCCTTGTTCTCCCCCTCCCCCTTCCCTGTTTATTACCTTAAGACAATCCCAAAGTTAATAAATATTACCTGTGGCAGGCACCATTTTTAAAACTACAACCACCCTTTGTCACTATCATATGTTCATTTACCAGTTTACCCTGTTACCTGATTGTTTCCAGCCCCTCATAAGAGCTACTAACAGGGTCTCTACCTGCTCCGCTCCGCTCCCCGCCCTGCCCCCTATTTCCTCCCGCCCCCAGTGGTTCTACCTTTATTACAGTCACAAACCCCTCCCATCTTTCCAATAGCCAACAACAGTACTAACCCAAAACTATCTCCTCCATCTTCCCACTACTATCACACCTCCTCAACTAACATGTACAAGCATACCTTACCTGTGCTCACTGCATGCACTCTCCTTGCATATCTTACATCCTACCAAAGCTCCATCATTCCCCCACTCAGCCACTACCACTGTACTACTACTCACACCACCACTCATGTCTCACCCTCTCTCAGCTCCCCTCCTACCAACTGAAGAACTATCCCTATATACCCCTCACATATTCTACCATTTACTCAAACATAAAGCATCCCTACAACTTAACATAGTAACCTTCCCACCATACCTATTACCCACAGAGCACAATCATAAAGTTTCATTAATAATCAAACACATTCAAAAACTGAGAAAACTAATAACTTCATGCATATCAAAACTAGCCCTAAGTGGAGACATCCACCCCAACCCTGGCCCTACCATCTCCAACCCCAATCCTCATAATCAGACTAGACACCACAACTTCTCCCATATCACAGCCACTAGAAAGCCAAGTGACTTCCTTCTACTAAGCCTAAATATTAGAAGTATATCCAAGAAAGTCCATGAACTCCATGCCACCATAGACATGTACTCCCCAGATATAGTCATCCTGAGAGAAACCTGGCTAAAACCTCACATTACCAGTGAGCAAATACTCCCTACCGATTACGGCATACTAAGAGTAGACCGACTAAACAAGAAAGGAGGCGGTGTAGCTATAATATTTAAACAGCATCTAAACATCCAGATCTTAAAATCATCAGCTCCACAAATAGGCAATGAAGAAATAATATATACCAACCTCAAAATAAAGCAAAAAAACCCCATCAACATAACTGGATGCTACTTCACACCTGGCCAGAACATCGCTCCACTAGAAAACCTCCTCAGCTGGTCTACCCACCATCTCCCTCAAGAAACTATAATTTTAGGTGATTTCAATATTGACTGGCAATCCTGTTCTGGCAACCATCCAACCCATCATGTAAATCTTCATGGATCACTCAACTAGTTCAGTCACCAACCAGGATAAATAAAAACACCAGCAAGCACACTACCCTGGATTGGACACTAGTCAGTAAGAGTCCCCAGTCATATATAACAGGCTGCTTATCAGATAGCCTTAGTGATCACTCCCCAACATTCCTACTCAAAAAATACCAATACCAAACTAAACCTGTCATCTACCGTCAAAAACGTAAAAAAACTAAACTTTAACCCACTCTCATTCATCTCAACCCTCAAAGAATGTAACTGGCATCCTCTAAAGTACCTTAGTCTTGATGATGCAGTTGAATTTCTTAATACTACCTTCCTGAGCATCCTTAATTACCATGCCCCCATACGACTTTCCAGAACCAAAGCACAACCCTCCCCATGGCTACAGAAAACCACTAAGTCAGAAATGAAAAACAGGGATAAAGCCTGGCAGCACTGGCGCAAAACCAAAACCCCATCAACTCGACTGAAATTCCTAGAACTACGCAATAGAGTCAAAAAGCTAATAAAACAGGACAAATTCCAATACTACCAGTCTGCCCTAGACTCCTCCCAACACAGCCCAAACAATTCTGATCCTCCATAAACTCCATCCTCCACCCAGGTAAAGTCAGTACCCCTCCTCCTAACATCCCTCACTCCTCCAAAAATATTGCTACCTCATTCAACACACACTTCACACAAACCATACTATCACTAGCAAAAAACAACCACCCTCCCCTCCAACCCACACCTTCAACTAGTAATCTCCCCACTGCCTTCTCTTTTTCTACTGTACTTACCTCCAACATAAAAAAACTCTTAACTAAACTTAAGCCCATCAAATTAGCAGCAGACAACCTCCCAAGTGCATACCTACAAATCACAGCTGATGCTCTGGTCTACCCAGTATCCATCTTGATTAACCGATCTCTGTCAGAAATTTATGTTCCCACACTGTGGAATGTATCACATATAATTCCCCTCCACAAAGGCGGCCCCTCCACAGAGCTAACCAATTATCGCCCCATAGCTATTCTCTCTCCACTCTACACAATACTAGAGAGATGCATATACTCTCAGGTCTCAGACTACCTCCTTACTAACAACCTCCTTTCCAATACTCAGCATGGTTTCCGACCAAACCATAGCACCACCACTGCCTTACTCTCCTTTACTAACACTATCCTTCAGCATAAAAACAATGGCTATCTCTCCTCTGCTACTTTCCTAGACCTATCTAAAGCATTTGACATGGTCCCACACAAACAACTCATCTCTGTCCTCAATAACCTATCCTTCTCTCAATCAGTCACCAACTGGTTTCAGAGTTATCTGTCTGACTGCCAACAATCTGTTGTATGGCAGAATGACATATCTCCCCAACTACCTGTCTCCATAGGGGTTCCCCAAGGATCCATCCTTGGACCCCTACTCTTCTCTGTTTTCACCAATAATCTAGCCTCTGCCACCAAACATGGCAAACGCATACAATGCGCAGATGACTCAACCATCATCTGCTCAGCCCAGTCCCTACCCAAACTGCAAAATGTCATACAGGAAGTCTTTTCGTCTGTTGAAACTTGGTTATCCGATGCCCAATTAATACTCAACCCAAACAAAACTAAACTACTCATCTTCCAACCCACAAAACATACTCAAAACAACTCTCACTTTAACATCACAGCAAAAGACAACACCACTATATACCCAAATGAACACACCAAATTGCTAGGAGTGGAAATAGACAATAAACTAAAGTTTGACATTCACATATCCATGACCATAAAAAAATTCCACAAAAAGCTAGGAGCGTTATACAGAAATAAGCAACTTCTCACCAAAGCAGCAAAGATTTCAATAGCAAATTCCCACCTTATCTCCACCCTACTTTATGCCTCTCCAATATATACCAACCTAAGGCAATGCGATCTAAACAAGCTAGAGACCTGCTACAACAAAATTGCCAAATTCGCCACAGGGACATCCTACCGTAGTCACCACTGTCTCTCACTTGCTGAACTGGGCTGGCTTGAACTCCCTCACCTCCTTCAATGGTATCAACTCTCACTTGCCCACAAACTAGTAAACCATCCACTAAATGTCCCATCCCTCCAGAATCTACTCCAACCCTATCGCACCACCAGACCACTAAGATCCAGCAACAAAAATGACTTGCAGATCACTAAAGCCAATAACTCTGCTGGTGAAGCACTATTCTCTTGCACCATAGCCAAATTATGGAACTCCCTCTCACCCACAATTCCCTCCATACCATCATGCACCCAGTTCAAAACTTTACTAAAAGCACACCTAAAAACATGCTGGCTATGCCCCTGCAACTCTCACTCTAATATCACCCACCCCATCCAACCACTACCTTTCTTTCCACCCCACTAGCTACCTTGATTATAGCAAGCTCAGATGCTCATAAGCCTAATACTTATTATACAGCAGGAACTTCTTATTGTAACATTTGTTAATGTCTGTTATGTACTTTGCAGATAAAGATTCTAGTTGTCTACTGATGTACTATGTTCCTCATCTGTAAATATGTTTTGTAATTAATTGCTATGTTAATCAAATTGTTAATCACTATGTAATCCAATGTAACTACTGTCTGTTTTTTTTTTAACTGGGGAGCTTTTCTCCCTGGGCCTCCGCTGAAAATGGACCTACATCTAGTCGGACACTCCCGGTCAACAAATGTAAATAAATAAATAAAATAAATAAATATGATGAGAGACATTTGAGTTACTGACTCCATAACATCAGGGGATTCATGCTGTTATTCTATTAACTTTCCAATTTTTTTCTGGCAAACAGTTAATCATTCTCCTTATATTTTGGCCTTTGTCCCACTATTGTTTATGGCTTTGTCCAGATTCCCTGGTCTAAGAGGTTGAGAGGTATGATGTGACTGGGGTACATGATGTAACACCACACACAGCTTGACAGTCTTCATACTTTTCAATGTACATGATTTTGTAGAATGTCCAGCATTCCGCTCCATATGTCTCCTCTGTTCCTCACACAGTTGTGTTTATCCGCTAATATACTATGAAATGCAGTCCATTAAATTGTTGTAAGTACTGACACAGTTATGTGATAGCCTTTAAATACTGCAGCTAATGTGATCTGTTGCAACCCACTATTATACTAGCCACCTTCTAGGTTACTCAGAGCATGTATAATGTCTGTAGGTTTAGACCTCTGTCCCCCATTTCCTCTGGCTGTGTCCAGCTTCCTTGTAAGAGGTTACAGTGTTATGACAGCCTGTGGAACAACTACCATAAGAGTAACTCGCATGGAAAAGTTGCAGGTGCAGAGAGCTTTGAACCATCAACACCATCAACCATGCTAATGTCCTTAGGCCAGTGAGCCACACCAGCCTCCAGAAAGTGAGGTTTAATTCCTAACACTATCAACAGCATACAGACTACACTGTGACCCCTGCTGTGACCCCTGAGTTTTGTGGAAAATATAACATATGGCCAGGTTCTTTGTGACAGCCCTGGAATTGTGTGGTCTATTGATATATCCTTGAAAATATACTGTTACTGTAGTTGCATGGGAACACTGATGTGTTGGGCATAGTGGACTCTGGCATTGACAGTCATGCATCTGTCCTATGACCCCACTATTTGGCATTTCCCTTGCATAATGCAGTGGGGTTTTCAGCTATGTGGCCTAATGCATATTATAACAACCAAATAGCAGGTCCATCAGCAAACTAAAGCTGGAAAAATAGCAAAAAAGCAAACAGAAAGAAAAAAACAACAAGGCAACATGCAACATGGATAAGCACCTACTCTCACACTTGCACAAGACTGTGTGCCATGCCCCTTACAAAGTAAATCCTTCAAATTATGACATTTCTTATAACTAAATCTAGGCACATCACCTATAATAGAAGCAGTTGTTAAAATTGACCACTTCTTACGTACAATATCATTTATATGTGACACGTTGCTATATTTCATAACAAATCTCAAGCTAGATTGAGCCTTAATTCTGCCAGTCTGCTCATGAATAGCAGCATCCCTTTTTCTACTCGAGTAGAATGGTTTTGCTATATTCACCCTATTGCATAGGTTCATAGGTTCATTCTAAGCTAACTGCTCTTGCAAGCCATTTTAAGCCTAGCCAATTATCCCTTGTGAGACTCAAACCCTGCACCTTGTGTAATAAATGTAATTCCACCTCATCTCTAATATTGTAAACTATCCTTTATCTAGGAATTGAAATAAGCCGACTGGCAGATTTAAGGGTCAATCTAGCTTGAGATTTGTTACCAAATATGCCAACTATGTGTCACATATAAATGCCATTGTACATAAGAACTGGTCAATTTTAACAACTGCTGCTATTATAAGTGATTTGCCTAGATTTAGTTCTAAGAGATGTCATAATTTGACAGATTTGCTTTTTAAGGGGCATGGCACAAAGGCTAGTGCAAGTGTAAGAGTAGGTACCTATCCATGTCGCAGGTCTAAAGCCTTTATCATGATCTCCAAGCAACAGACCTTTGAACATAGTTTTAATTTTGTTTTTAAACCCAGAATTTGTGTAGATTGTTATGCATCAAATGCGGTTTATTTGGCGACCTGTAATGCCTGTACTTGTTTTTATGTAGGGAAAACTACACAGAAATTAAAAGAGAGAATTTTGCATCACATGTATGAGATCAGAAATATGAAAATGAACAATGCCTTGGCAAAACAAATGAGTGAAAATTGAGGACATAAATTTTCTTTCAGAGTTTTACAACATTTGAGTGAGAATTTTAGGGGTTGGGATGTGAATTACAAAGTTGAACAGGCTGAGTTAAATTGGATACTAAGTCTACAATAAGACAGATATCCAGGCATTAACAGCAGTGTTTATTTGAAACCCGCCCTCCAGCGGTGTAAATTGAAAGACTTACTTCATTGGTTATTAGTTGAAGTGTGACTAAAGATGTGTTTTATAAAGCTGATGATTTGTTTTTCATGCACGGATCTGAGGAAGCAGAATATGTGAAAGTGCTTTGCCTTGTTTTATTAAAGTACTTATTTTACGCCTAATGCATATTAAGGGCACCCAATATTAGACAGAGTACCTTTTGTCCCAAGTAGCTGTTAGTTCTTTGCAAGTAGCCCAGTAGCCCACTCTGTTCCCTTGCATACATGCAGCAGGTCCTTACATATGCTACCATAGACTAGTACCCCATACATTTGGTGTACAGGGCAGTGACTTACCTTGTGAACGCAGCAGTTGAGAGACCTATGTTTCAGGGTTGACTCTGTCTGATGCCTGCAGTACACAGCCAATACATGGTTAGGTACAGGTTGTGTGGTCTTGTTGGCATCATTTTTACTATGTAGGACAGTCGTAGTAAGGTGTCAGTCCCTAGGACCCTAGGTTGTCAGTGCATGTGCTATGCGTTTTCTCTTGGACAAAGCCAGGGCATACTGGACATGCCTACATCTACCTACAGGGACAGTCTCAGGGGGGGTTTCTCCTCTGAGTCCCCCTGTGAGTGTGGCTGTGGGGACCTAGGCACTGGTGGGGGGCTGTGTATCCCTTCCCTCTGATGATCCTGCAGCAGCTGTTTTCACATAATCATATTGTGTAGCATGGCACATATTGTGAACATCTGTGCACATGTGTCGGGAAAGTACTGCAGGGCCCCACCAGATATATCTAGGCACTGGAACTGTGACTTGAGCAGCCCAAACACATGCTCTATGATGTTCCAGTTTGTGCGTGTGCCTCAGTATGGTGTTCTTCGGTGGGTATGTGTACATTTCTGATGGGTGTCATCATCCATGGTCCCAGTGCATAGCCAGCATCCCCCAGTAGATGGCTATATGGGATGTCCCCCTTGGCAAACATCTGGTACAGCTGTGATGCATGCCAGATATGGGAGTCGTGATACCTGTCAGGGTTGCCAGCACACACATTCATAATAATGCCCTGAGCATTGCACATGACTTGGCAGTTGACGGAGTGATATCCCTTACAGTTGATGTAGACTCTACCCTCCTCACCAGATGGTGCTTTGATGTGTATATGAATGCAGTCTATGGTACCCAGTAACTCAGGTTAGTGTGCTACATGATAGAAGAGTCACATACTGCTAGCCCTCTGCTTAGGGGTGTGAGGTAAATAAATGTACTCACTGGCATGTGTTAGCATGGCATCCAGGAACTGATGGAGTACCCTGGATGCCAGTGCCTGTGAGTCCCCCATCATCTCCCCAGTTGGTCTTTGGAAAGTACCTATAGCTAGTATCCTAAGGGCTACAAATACATTTGTTTCCACTGGGATGGGTTTCCCTCTGTTTTCTCTGGGTCTGAGTTAAGGTTGGCAGAGCTCAGTGAGTTCTTGTAGTATGTCCCTGTCCACCCTGTAGCTCTCTGCAATGTCTAGCTCATGTAGCTCCTGGAAGGTTACCCTGGGCCTGAACACTCTTCTCCTCCTCAGTCTAGGCCTATTGTCAGTGGCAGCATCAGCACTGACCTCAGCATCTAGCACATACAGATGTAGCAGAGCTGCAGCAGCCCCTAGCACTGCTTTAGTTAAAAATCCCACATTTGTACTGCACTGGTGCAGAGTATGGGGGTGAAATCAGATTGTAGGGTGTATGCAACTTTTCTAGTGCTCTGCTGTAGGTACAGTCTGTGACTGGCTACCTATGATGCATTCCACCTGCCAAGTAAATCATTATCAGTGTTTTAATGGCCCAGTTACAGTGGTACAGGAGTCATCAGTAATTCATACATGATTGGCTTTCCCAGGCAATTTTCTTCTTCTTCTTTTTTTTTTTAACAGCCTTTCCTGCTAAGTACTATAGCATGGTGTGCAAACCCACACCGCAGAAATAAACAATGCTCAGCACTCAATGGACAGACCCCCATAGACGACCATGCTCAGCACAGTGGTGCACCACACAAATGCACTCAAACTAGCTAAAACACTCTCCCCAAAGTTAAACAAAGCTTACCAGGCACTGGACACCCCCCCCCCCCCGCTTACCTCAGTGGCACAGCATGCAAACAGGCTCTGCTGAGCTCCAGTGTGCTAAAAGAAATACAGATACACCCCCTTTGGATGTCAGCTACTTCTTCTATGGACACCAACATGGTTCTGGGGATACACAGATGTAATCTGTGGGTATGGATACCCACCTCATCTCATTTGCATACAGATCTGTGCACACAACCAGGAAACTACACTATTCCAGACCCTGCCTCCTTAGCAATCACAGAAATCTAACATTGTACATACTCCACTCAAGGCCTTATAATGCATTATTGCCACATATCTTTTTTTTGTTTGTTTTTACACTTTTAAATATTTTATTTTTACATTGCTGCATGCCACTCAAACATAATATTAGTATTAAAAAATAATTTTACATTATTTTCCATTTTTTTTGCACATATCTGTGTCTGCTATGCTATTTCTGTCCTTCTAACTGGGCTTTTTCCAGCCTCTGTTCACTTTTTTATCTCATGTACATGGAATTTTTCTGTCTACACTTCAAATATCAACATGCTGTCTGAAGGACTGCCTGTCTACTTACTGGATCACTCAAACACCCTAATTTGCATGCATTTCACCTGCTTATGAGGTGATTTGCATGTCACAGATACTTCTGTGTTCACACACTCATGCACGCACCTCAGCTTCATTCACTGGATCACACTGTTGCTTACTTCTGCATATGCTCCGTGCCACTATGTCTACACAGAAAAGTAATCCATTTAGGCTTTATTGAATTCCCCCCCCATAGTTAGTGAGTGATAACGAATTAATAAATAATACAAGCCAACTCACCCGCTCAGCTGTACAACCGTTAACACTATTGAACATAAAAATTGTAATACTCTTAATGGATGCTTAATTTAAGGTCTAGATCACAGATCCTCTCTGAAGTCAAGTTAAATTGCTGACAGTATCATTGGCTGATTCTGATTTAGACTCCCAATAAAAGTATACCTTTACTACTGAAGAAAACATAAAATTACATATAGAAATTAAATGGCTTCAGTAATATACAGGTAGCTATCTGGACTTAGTCTTCTAACAACTGCTTTCACAGACCATTAAGTTCATAGAACAGTATTAGTTAAAGAGTGCTTCACATATGTTACTTAGAAATGAAAGCAAATGAGGGTCAGAAAATAAATGGATGCAGACGTGATAGAGAGCAAAGGTATAGTTCAAAGAGCAAGCAGTATTAGACTTTTATGTCATTCAATGCAATTTACTGTTCATTAAAATCTTAGAATGAATAAATGTTCTAAAGTAACATAAGAAAATGAAAAAAAACTCCACAGCCTCTATTTAAAGAGGTGTGAAACATATCTTAATTATATGAAATCTATATTAATTTCATTTTTATTATATGAAAAACTATCAGTCAACAAAATAATTACAAATGTATATGTAGTGTAGCAGTATTCATTGCTGTGAAACTAAAACTGACTTTCCAAAAGAAAAAATTATAAGGCTACATATAGTACTTCGCAATCAAAGTAGTAGGGTGTGAATAGGAAAACAATTCCTAACAGTAATATAGATATAATAAAAGCTACAAAGTACACTAAACAATTTCTAAGGTGAACTGTATACTCAGTTTCTGTTCTCAATCTTTATTACAGTAACAAGAAGTCATGCAGAGACTGAAAAAAGAGCGATAACTGTCAGAAAGCAATGTTTTTTGGGATGCAAAGAAGAATTCATGCGGTACTGCAGGTTTTCTAAATTACCTCCTGTTGTAGAAATACTAGTAATTGCACATGTCGTATTAACTGAAGATTGGATGCACAGGATGACAAAGCAGTTATGTTGTTTTCCTGATTTAAAACATCTGTGTTGGCTCTGGGAACTATATGCCTTCATGTTAAAAATGTTTTTGGCCACCTGAGTTTAAGAAAATTGTATTCTACCTTGATTTTGGAAGTTATTGCTATGGCTGTTTTTCTTCTACTTCCAAAGGAATAACAATTTTAGCATTATGTTCTAAAGATTAGTGGAGGGCTATTTTATGTTCAGCTTTTAACTCTTTGTAGTTGCCACAGTATAAATATTCAGTAAGAGCACCATAAAATAGTACATGGAATCAAATCAATAAATAACTTTTTATTGACTGCACATTGAGTTATGAATTTTTTAAAATCTTATTTATAATTTATAATTTAAAAAAAGTATAAAGCATGAGCTTAGTAAAAGTGTATTAGAATACACAAACAAAATGGCTTCAGGAAGAGTTTTACAGTCATATGCATGGTGGCAAATGCAGAATTTGTAAAGCTGCATTAGCTGAGATAATGTACCATTATGCAAAAGAGGGATCCTTTCATTATGTTTTATATTATCTGCTCTTTTTAGTTTTTAGGATAACACATGATTTGCATAAGTGCAGAGTCATTACAGTAGCATTCATTTATTCATATAGAATTATATAATTTCCAGTTAAATGGGTTTATAACAGGAATTTTCAGTCTGAACTGCTGATTGTGGTTTCCCTCTGACTTACGTTAAGATGTTCACAGTGATTAATCTAACTTAGCAGCAGTGGTCATAAAGCACTTAGAAACTTGCTATGCCTGGTTTGCAGGTTAACTATGAGTAATTGCCATTTGGATTAACCATTTAAACTGTCTGCACTCAAAATAACAAGTTCCAATGGAGACCAAATTACTGAGAATCTAAACTTTGATATATAAAGTCTGAAAATGCTGTTTCATAGAACATACCCTTTTCTCTGAGGTATAGGTTTGCTGAGTGCAGTGGGCTTGTGTCCCCAAACAGAGAGTACAGGAGGGGGCTTGCCATATAAAAAAAAAAAAAAAACATGTTTAAAGTATAAGAGTGATGCTCAGTATTCACTTCTGTCCTGTATTTTCAGTTTTTTTTTCTTTTTTGGTGTGATGGACTCATCATTACAAGTCCAAACATTTCAATCGGAGGCCATCATGTGGTCATCGTGCAATTAATCTGACTAAAAATATGTAAACTCTTGGGAGGTTTCAGTATGAAAACAGCAACAGTCCCTGGGTCAGAAAATACACACAAACACAGACCCATGCATGCATGCACACAAAAAAAAAATTGTGCTAGACCAAGTCCCTACTGCCCTCCAAAATTAAGTCAATGCATGACATAAGCAGTCTTAATCTAGTGAAACATAACCTGTCAGACACTAGTAACATTCCTGTTTTAAAGTTTCTCAGTCACGCTGTTTGGGCAATGACAATGAGTAGGTTTTCCTTAGTAATTGTTGAGTTTCATGCAACTACTCACCTGCCTTCTGAAAGTGTACATTGAACATATCTGTTAAATAATTGCACAATTTTTTATAATTTCTTCTTTAACACTGTTAGGCAAATTAATAGATTTAACCTCTTTTTTGTTGCAAATCATAACACGCATCCTTACCCGTACATTATCACATCTTCTGTTAGTTCTTGATGCACCATTTAGATGAAGAGATGTAGACTGCAATTGTAATGCAGGTCCTTAAAAGTAAGCACAAATCCCAGTTCTATCAGGTGTAAGCTACTTTTCATAGTGAGAGGATTTCAAAATCTACTTTACAATTTAAATCCCAGGCCTCATACAGTCTTTGGTGAAGTAATGTTACTCAGAATCATATCTGGTTAATTTTGAGCCCATCGCTTGTTCTTGATAATGTTCCCCTCCCTCTCAGCTTTTAAGTGCAGACCCCCCTCCCACAGAAAAGCATTTTGGTTCACACAATAGCAAGCCAACAGATACAGTGATACATTTGCACTGTTTAGCTATTCCAGTCCCTGCTCTCCACCCAGCTCTTCAGGGAGGAGCAAAAACCAAAGCACAACTGCTAATTTGCACCACAGGTCTCCTTCTACTAGATGACTTCAATCGCCTTGCAAAAATGTTGGCCTAGTGGCTGCTTGGGACATGGAGACTGGGTTCAAGGGCCAGTTCAAACCATATCCTTATCCATGGCTGAGACTACATAAAAGAAAAATGAACATAAATGATGAGAAAAAAAAGTAAAAAGTAAGAAAATGACAGTGAGAAAGAGAACAAGACAAAACAGCAATGGTGGTACACTTTCTTATGACAGGCCCTTGACAGAGAAAAATAGTCATCAATGCAATGCTAATAAAAATGCCTGGGGAAACCTTCAGATAATACAAGTGATAACAGTGGGGGGGCATGACTGTCCATACTACTGTTGATGCTGTGTAGGACACTAGCAGTGGACAGTGTCTGAGTGTGTGTGTGTGTGTGTGTGTGTGTGTGTGTGTGTGTGTGTGTGTGTGTTGAACAATGACACACAGAAGATATAACCAGATTTTACAAATGAAATGTACAGCCCTGTTAAAACCAAGTGTGTGTGTAGCTGGCATACATAAAATGGCAAATACTATGGTGTGTGTGTGTGTGTGTGTGTGTGTGTGTGTGTGTGTGTGTGTGTGTGTGTGTGGCACAGATTAGCACTATATAACACTTAATATGACTTAGAATAACAACATGAAGAGACTTTGGACACGTAATTATAGCTGGGATAGTCCAATAGAAAATTAAGCTTTTTGGCGGTGGTATACAACTTCATCATACATGCCCATGCTGTTCCAGGAGTAACCTATACAGAAATGAACAGTGATAATGGGAGAAATGCATTACAAAATGTCAGGCTGTCTCTGGCAGTGATCATCTATGCAATGGCAATTACAGACATCTAAGGCAATGAACAATAAAATGCTAAACTAAAACAATGGAGAAAAGCTGCCTATTTACAGTAATACAGCCAGGGTCAATACAGATGGAATGTAGCTTGGCAATGTTAGGGATAAATCACATCAAGTAAAGCAAATAGAAAGTACTCATCTATTTGTAATCATATAGCAGTCCTACAAGCACTGAAGAAATATGCAAATGGAAGCTGTTAAACAGAAATGCAAAACTGAGTGGTGATGTGGTAAGCAGGTGAAGCAGATATACAAGTGCAGCAGCACCAATAAAGTACGCTTACCCTGACACCTGGAAAGTCTGAAATTTCTCCTCTAGCAGACAAGTCAGTTTTCTGCTATCTACTTCTGTGCTATAAAACATAAAACAGCTTATATGTATAAACTACAGTATAATGAAAGATGACACAGCAAATAACAATCCTTACTGTAATATTCAAATTGCTTTCCCCCAACCATTTTTTCCCAATGGCATATAATGTCAAGGTGGTCCCTCCTCAGATCACCTTACTTGTGCTGGTACTGCTCCTAAGAGTGGGCGATGCCTATGCACTTCCCTGTTAAGCAATTACCGGACATCAACTTTTCAGGGGGGACCCTTGCAGGAGTTTTTGCAGCATGTGGTCCCAAGTCCAGGAATGAAAATGAAAGCAAGAGCATGATTCAGCATGTCACAGATACCACATGGCACACACAGGCAGCACAGCAGCATGATGGTCATGTATAGTAGCACAGCCCAGGGTGAAAGCTGCACAGATATGCCCACAGGTTTTCACACATAATGCGATCTACATGTTCAAGCAACCTTATGAGGGGCAGCTAAGAAGCATGATGAACATGTCTGTTACCACACTGTAAATATAGTAGTGTTTCTGGCTACAAAGCTGCACACAATGTAACTGGTAATAGGCCATATACAGTAGGAAGACTGGGCCTCAGAGTGCAGAATAGAGCTGATAACTCAGTGTGTTACTGGTACAGCTTAGAGAACATTGCATTACATTGTCCCATTAAACATAATCCCCCATGCTATGAGTTCCTAAATGGTGAGGTGGACAGTGTGGTTAACATATTGTGAGTGTTTTTGCTACATAAAAGGATGGGGTATTGCGACCAATAGATTACACACAGTAATGCAGGAATTATGGTAACGTACACATCATTGCATGGATATCACCAGAGGATATGTCTGCCACAAACAGCTGCCACACCATTCCAATCGCTTTGTGCTACCACTGTAATAAATTTGACATAGATCTATCATATTGTATTGAAGTGGGGTAACCAACATAGTTAGGGTACAGAGAACAGACAGTCACATGTAACAATGTTGTGTGGAGGGTGGGCATCTGCAAACAGTAGAGCCTCAGAGAACTGGCATAATAGCTGCTATTCCTTTGGTGGAAGAGCAGATATCTTTGCCTTAGTATCCAAGCACAACAAAATGTAATCCTTTTGGGAGATGATTGCACAGACCATGGGAAACAGTCATAGCAGCTTATATACATGTAGAACCTGGGATCCTAGGACAGCACAAACAAGCTATGTTACATAGACTCATGGCAGTGGATATGGACAAACAATACGGTGCAAGTATTACAGTGAGGTCCAATGTATGTGGACCATGTAATCACATGAAAAACAGTCTGGTACAGTGTGCAAACAATTATGTAAATAAATTTCACAATACTGTACCTACAACAGGAGTGATGTTGGCAACAG
>NC_056732.1:806817796-806892796 GCF_019279795.1 Protopterus annectens | reverse complement strand
TATCAACACTACAAATTTGTAAGAGCGATATTTAAATCTGTCCTTGAGTTTGGGCTTTTGTCCTCACCATTATTTTGGCATTGTCCAGAACACTTGTGGAAACAGGTTGAGAGTTATGAGTCATACCTGGCTGTTTTGCAGATTTCAAAACAGACTTCTCTTTATAGGTAAGGTGAAATTTCAAGTTCTCTGAATGAATGAACATATTATCAAGAAATATGGTAAAACAAGTCTTGCTGACTGTAAAGCTGTGCTCAACCACAAACCGAGTAGTATGAACAAAAATATAAAACACAGCACCACAGCAAACCAATAAAAAGCAGATGGCAAAGAGCAGTGTAAAATCCAAATAGACTTTTATTCGAATACAGGTGAGTGCTTTTCCGATAAAATTGCTTCTTCAGACCATACAGAAAAATCAGCAGCATCTCAAATATTTAAAATGCAATCAATTGAATATGCACCAATAAAAAACATTCAAGTACAATAGCCATAAAAATTTAAAGGCAAAGCTTTATTTTAAGACAGAAACCTTAAAAAGCTATTGCCATAAAAACAGACATAGCAGTATACTTATTTAAGAAGCTTTTTTTCTTTCAGAACTGGCTTAAGAGATACTGATTCATTCAAACCTGCATCTCTATGTGCTGATAGTTTAAAAATCCATCTTAATTCTTTCCCTTCTGTGACATTAGTTATATCACCTAAGCAAAAACTTTCATAAATTACTTTTACTGCCATAAACTTAAACCAATGGTTAGTGCCTTTCTCTAGTATATGTTTAGCTAAGGCACTATAACTATGGCCCTTATTGGCACAATACTAATGGTCTCTAATTCATTCCTTAAGTCACCTATTAGTTTTTCCTATATAAAATTTTGAACAAGTCACACACTGTGCTAAATAAACTAAGTTTTTAGTGTCACAATTAGCTTTAACTTTAAAAACATAATGATTACCATTATTTGGTTGTATAAATGTATTGGATACATCAATATATTTACAAAAAGTACATTTACCACAGACAGAGGTACCAAAACTAGTTGTTCTAATATTAGGTTGCTGTAGTTTACTTGTGTTAGGGAAAAAAAGCTGTCTTTTCAACTATTTTTTATTTTTTATAAACAAAATTTGGGTCTGCACTAACAAACTCACATAGAATAGGGTCAGAACATAAAATATGCCAATTTTTTGTAATAATATTTTTATATATATGCTGTCAGTACTAAAAGTCCTAAATAAGCTACATTGATATAACTATTATTATGGACAGTCTTTCTTATGTTTTCTTTGAGTGAAAAAAATGGGCGTCCACTACTTTGTCAGTCTAACTTGACCGTTTCACATGCTTTACTAACTTCAAAAGGTTTATAACCATGTATTATAAGTTCCATACTAGGGGAACACATAGTTGTTTCAAATTCTTGTTCCTGGTCAGGGAACCTAGAAATTCTTAAATGTTGACCTCTTACCACATTTTCAGAAATATGTGGTGGATGCATACTATTATGTTCAAGATAACTATGTGTATAACATGGTTTTCAATATCTCTTAGTGTGCAGCTTTCCATCTATGCCCCTATACAGAGCAACATCAAGGAAATCAATATAAGTGCAAGGATGTTTCATAGTAAACTTAAGGAAGGGTGTACTTGAATTTATAGCACTTAGAAAATTATTTAAACTTTCAAGGTCTCCTTTCCAAAAAATATATGTCATCAACAAAACGCCAATGCAATTTTAAATGCATATGATTCTCAGCAAGAGCGTCTTCTGTGTGGAGACATGTGTGAATGGGCGTACCTTCGTTGAAGGTTTTGCATCAGGGCTGGCAACTTGGCACGTAAAAATCTTCTGCCAATCATTAGCAGACCGGAGTTCTGCTGTGGCGACCCCTAACTGGGAAAAGCTGAAAGACACAACATTAAATTGTTCAACATTTAAGATGATTACATTTTCCAAGTATGCATGACCATATTGGCATAGCTATTGGCACAGGACGTGCCCATAGCTATGCCAGAGGTCTGCAAGTAATTTTGCTTCTCAAATAGAAAATCATTTTATTCTAGAACCAGCTCTACAAGGTGGCAAATAAACTCTGTTTTTTTCATCAGTGTGAGAGCCTTCTTTAAGAACATTTTTTTTACATAGGAAAAACCTATTTGGTTAGGTATAACCATAAACAGAGACGTAACATCTAAAGTTACCATAATCTTTGTACCAGTTTCAGCATAACTCTCAAGAAAAGAGTAAAAATCACTTAAGAAATATTCTGTACCATGCAAAACAATAGCATACTTGTCTAATATGGGTCTTAAATGTCTTTCTATGTATAAAGACACCGGTTTGGTTAACCATCCACCTCCAGCTACTATGGGTCCAAAAGCTGGAGTTACAAGATTTTTATGTATTTTTGGCAAACCATTCAATGTAGGTACAACCGGATGTTCTCCTATAAAATACTGGAACAGTTGTTTAGAAATAACTGTTTCTTTAAACCAGTCAACAAGAGACTTAGTGAACCTTTCAATTAACGTTTGTACAGAATGAAGTTCTATGCTGGTATATGTACTGTCATCTCTAAGCATGGTGTTCATAGTAGTAACATAATACTCTTTAACACAACAAAGGAATTGCCTTTATTGGCTGGTCGTATTACAATGTCACTATATCTCTGTAAATTTCCAAATGCTTGTCTCTCATTTTTATTTAAGTTATATAATATATTTCATTTATACTCATTCCAAAGTGGAAGACAATGTTGGACGAAAAGCACTTGGCTTTTTATAGTTACATACACTTTCATGTGACACAGAAAAAACAAATTGCTCTTTAAGAGCTATTTTTCGTACAAACAATTTCATCTCTATAATAGTGTCAGCTAAATTAGCCCTTTGATAACGGAATAAAAGACAAACCTCTTTTAAGTAAAGAAAGTTCAGATTATGTTAACTGTTTCTGCGATAAGTGCCATACTAGTTGTTTTTATATTCCACATTTTCTTGAGAGTTTGTGGTTCTTGATCCTGAAAGGAGTTCTTTCTCTTGAATTTCTTTCCTTCAATGTTCACATCTTTGTATTCCTTGCATTGGAATTTGCAGGGTAAAGGGAGACCCAAAAAAGGAGTTACCAGAAATATTCAGTGTTTTAGGCCGTACTACCTGTTCTGGAGAAAGAGCAGTTCTTCTAAGTTGCTGCTCATTTGGGGGAGGGACCACCAAAGGTGTTCTGTATGTAGAGGTATTAGCATTAGGTGAAGAAACAGCACATTCCTGCACCACTGTTGAAGCATTAACAGAACCATTATCTTGATTAATAGAGGAAACTCCCTCTAAGTTAGTAACGTTAGAAATTCTAGGTTTTACTGGCTCTTTATGCTACTCTCTTGGAAAGCAAACACATTTTGTTGTTGGAAATCAACAATGTCTCTCTGACGTTTTTTTCTTTATTTGAGCTAACAACTTATTTTCATACAGGTTTTCGAAACACAAGGATGAGGAACACCACGATGATGCAGCAAAAGAATTCTTCTTTATTGATACAAAAATAAGGAAGATGAGCGCTTTCTCGTACACACTGTACGCTTCTTCAGATCTAGTTCACATAAATAAAACAAGGCTTATATAGTACTACTAATCAGTAAAAACATTATGTCCATTAATCAATTAGTCAATCAGTATCTTGATTAATTGGTCAAAGTATAGTGCTAGCTAATTATCCCAGATAATATCTGTTGCTCACTAAAACAACTAGAGCACTTATTGTTACTACAAACTGCGACATTATGTATAAAAACTGAAAAGCTGAAAAAACATTTATAGTGTTTAAAAACAAGATACGGTAGTTAATAGTTATATGTATCACATATTTTTGCAAAAAAACATGTATAGAAATCATATATAAGAAAATATATACAAGGTTCGATCAATAACTAAAAACATATATAAGAAGCAATGTATTAAAATACGTACGTTTGTGAAAAGATTAGTATCATAAAAATAACTTATACATAGTATTTAACATCTATCTCAAAAAACTCAGTTGCTCTAATACCAAATTCTATAAAACGATCAGTATTATGTACAAAATGGTCAAAAACATTATGTCGTCATGGGACAGCTATCGCTGTTAAAAGCCTGTGTCGCTATGAAGAGTGTAGTTTATCAGACTCAAAATAGTATAGCTTACTAAACTCAAAATGTCACTATAAATATTAAACCGAAGTTACAGTTTAGAGCTAGCTGGAATTGCTGGTCTACTTATATATTCACAATGAAGCCGGTATTTCCCTGGCTTAGCAAAAATCCATACAGAAACCAGACCATGAAAATAATTAGGAGAGACAGAGTCAATAAAACATCATGAATAATGTAGCTGTTGTAGCAATAGGTAGTACTAACATGATATGTTTGAACTAACCCTACTTTAACAGCGAACCCTATTTATAGCTAATTATATAGTATTATTTGGAATGTTAGTATATAAATATTTATAGATTAACTATAATGTAGAAATGTAAAAAGCACAACTTATATTGCAGGAGGGCTCTAATTCCAAGAATAAAAGCCATCTTTAGGAATACCATATGAACATTTAAACTAGAAAAAATATAAAAAGTATAAAAAAATGTATAAAAAATGTATATTATAAATTACTCATAAAGTGCATGTTGTTGTATATAAATATAGTATAGTAGGAAAATATCATATAATATAGTTAAATAGATAAGTAGAATAAATAACTAATCATGTAATTAAACAATATATAGAGCAATGATGATAATTATTTATAATTAATAACAGAAACATCAATACTAAATATATAATAGATCAATAAATATAATTTTGAGTAAAATTCTATGCATAAAAATAGTAAATAATATATATTTAAAAATATAGCCATTAGTATGAATAATATGTATATTCTTCATATATATATGACATAAAGGTATATGTATCTTTAGAAGAAATCAGAAATAAGTTACCCAAAGAGAGAGATCCAGCGGTATATATAGCAAAAAGTTTCTGAGGACTGCTAATATATTAGAAACTGGGGCCATATATTATTTCAGACTCCTTTTTTTCAGGACCGATCTTACACTAACATATTGATTTAAGCCTGGAGTGTAATGTGCTTTAAATTTCAGAATCCATTGTAGCTCTATACTTTCCAGTTCATTAAAGGTATCTCCTTTCCTATCACTTGGACATACTAATTGTAGCGTTCTGAACCTGAATCTGTGCTCTGGGTTATTCAATATATGTTTAGTTAGAGCACTCTTCTGATCTTTTCTCCTTATGTCATAAGTGTGGTTGTAGATGCGTTCCTTCAGGGATCTAGTTGTCATCCCAATATAGAACGCATCACAATCCAAACAATTAGCTAAATAGATTAAATTTGAGCTAGTGCAAGTTGATCTAAAATTTGGTTTAAAGTTAATATTTAACTGGGGGTGCGTAAACTCTATATCTTCCGAAATGTAGATGCACATGTTGCATTTTTTACATGGATAAGTCCCTGTCTCATTCAGACTAATCAACTCTTCCTCTATATTTCTCAGTATCTTATTAGTGGTCCTGTATACCTCATGGTCTGATTTTTCAATACATAGCAGTCTTTTGAGATTCTTGCTGTTAGTGTATAAAAAACTGGGTTTAGTCCCTATAATGCCCTTCACCTCATCATTAGTAAGTAATATACACCAATTTTTACGAATGATGTTGGTAATATTACTGTTGTCACTGGTGTATCTAGTTTGAAAAGGTACAGCTTCCTTATATGACTTAGGTGCAATATATGTCTGATGAGACCTCTCCCTATATATAGAGGGGGTGGGGGTGGGTCCAGTTAGTGATTTCACTCGCTGGATCAATTGTCTATCATAGTTCCTTTCTATGAACATGTCTTCTAGTTTCATTATTTGTTCTATTTTATCATTCTGTCCCTTGCATAGTTTATTGACTCTTATATACTGACCTTTAACAATGTTTTGAAATATATGTCTGGGATGCATGCTACTATATTCCAATAGTGTGTTCTTCCAACAAGGTTTCCTATAAATAGTATGACTTAGTTTACCATATTCATCTTTAGTAATGGTAATATCCAGAAAATTAATTTCAGTCATAGAATGTTGAAAAGTGAATCTAAAGAAAGATGTCGTAGTTTCTAAGTCTTCCACTAGATCTAAAAACTCTTGTAGGGTGCCACTCCAAAAGATTATGATGTCATCTACGAATCTTTTATATAGTAGCATTTTGTCAAAATAAGCATGATTGAACAAGTGCATACATTCCCAGTAATAGACAACGAGGTTTGCATAGGTGTTTGCACAGGGAGTGCCCATGGCCACTCCCCATTGTTGCAGAAATAATTTCTTGTCATACATAAAAACATTGTTATTGAGTACAAGGTCTAAAATGGCATTCAGTAAAATTCTATCATTATTACTGTAACTATCAGTGTTAAGCAATATATGTCTAATGGCCTCTGATCCATATCCATTAGGAATAGATGTAAAAAGATTTCTCATGTCCATAGTGATTAGGATACTATCTTTAGGGATGCCTTCTTTGAAACTAGCTAGTACTTCTAATAGTTGATATGTGTCCTTTAAAATCGAGCTTATCTTATTAATAATGGGCCTGAGCTTCTTTTCAATAAAGACTGACATCGTTTCCGTGACCCACCCTTCTCCCACTACTATGGGTCGTAGTGGTGGTGGTATTGTCCCTTTATGTATTTTCGGCAATCCTTTTATGTAGGGGATCTTAGGTTGCTCTATTAGAAAATATTGATATAGGTCTTGGTCTATCTGCCTGCACATTAAAAAGTCATATAATTCTTGGTGTACAGAGAAAATAACTTTAGTTAAGTCATTAATATAAATTTCTTTATAGGTATCAGTTTCTCTAAGCATGGTCAGCATCAATGTGTTGTAAGTGGTATAGTCTAAAACTACTATTCCACCCCCTTTATCTGCAGGCTTTATAATTATACCTTTGTCATGTTGCAGTGCATAAAGAGCTTCCCATTCAGCATGTGATAAGTTAGTGTATAGATTGCCCTTTCTTTCATTGTTAAAATATCTATAGAAATCTGTTTCACAGGCCTTAATAAAACATTCTGTAACAGGTATTTGTGATGGTGTAAATACACTTTTTCTTCTAAAATTCTTAGTATACTCTTGGCTAAAATCATTACTTTGCACTTTATTCTTAAAGATACATTTCAAGTTAATTTTACGTGTAAAAGCCATGAGGTCAGTAAGAACTTCGCTTATGTTACTAACCTGGGCTGGAATGAAGGAAAGTCCTTTATTCAGTAGACTATAATCAGTCTCTGTAAGGGTCCGTTGAGATAGGTTAAAAACTAAGTCCTCTGTTCTCTTTTTCGATTCCTGTTGCTTGATGTGATTTCTTCCCTGAAAATTTCCTCTTGGTGCGGCCTCTGCTCCTTGACCTGCTTTGAAAATTCATGAAACTTCCGCGGAAGGGGTAAAAAACCTTCTATGTTTCCATGTTTAATTTTTGGTTTTGCACCTCGTATATTTTCGTCTTGTTGAGCGAGAGCTTGCTGGTTGCATGGGGGAGTGTCCCTAATTGTATTGTTCTGTGTGTGCGTCAAGGAAGTAGACGCCAAAGGAGTTGCAATCATGGCAGCTGATTCTCTTAAGGTGGAACTGATGCTTGTTACTGCTGAAGCATAGCTCTGATTCATGGAATGTTCTTGGTTGGAATCAGAGCTGGTATGGGACACATTTCTATTTGCATTGGTTTCACTGTATCTTGGCCAAGAAAAGACATTGTTATTAGCGAAGTCCATGTGATCCCTATGTAGCTTGCGCGTTTTTATTTGTTGTAGCTTATCACCATAAGCAAAAAGTTGATTAAACATACTATCCAGTCTTTGCTGAAAAGTTTCCTCCTTAAAATTAGTTGAAATGTCTTTACTCAGAGATTCAGCTCGTGAATGAAGTTCTTTCTCAATTGGAAAAAAATGTTCTATCAATAGTTTTATATAACTAAACCCCAGGTCAAGATTTAGTTGTTGCTACTTCCGAAGTAGCTCAGGGTGAGTTTCGCCATATGAAGGCATGACTAAAACCCTCATGCCTCTAGGAATTAATTTGAAGTGTAGACACGCTTCTAAGTGGCGTCTTTGCCAAGTTAGTCTATGCAGCTTGTACATTGTGTTTTCTAGTTCACGAAAGGTAACATTAAAGTCTTTCATTTTATCAATGTTACCTTTATCAGTATTAGATGTTATAGCTGTATGCTCCATACTGATGTTTAACAGCGGATTCTCCTTGGATTCCAATAAGCTGTTCCATTGTCTTTTCACATTAAACTTGTTCGGAGCATAATCCAACTCTATTGCGATAGCATCCATCGTGTGTAGGTAGCCGAGGATAAAAATACAGAACCAATAGTGTATATCACGATCCCAGCAATAACCTCCAAAGATCCTCACCTCTAAAGCTTAAATAAACAGAAGTTTTCGAAACACAAGGATGAGGAACACCACGATGATGCAGCAAAAGAATTCTTCTTTATTGATACAAAAATAAGGAAGATGAGCGCTTTCTCGTACACACTGTACGCTTCTTCAGATCTAGTTCACATAAATAAAACAAGGCTTATATAGTACTACTAATCAGTGAAAACATTATGTCCCTTAATTAATTGGTCAATCAGTATCTTGATTAATTGGTCAAAGTGTAGAGCAAGCTAGTTGTACCAGATAATAGTTGTTGCTCACTGAAACAACTAGAACACTTATTGTTACTACAAACTGCAACATTAAGTATAAATAACTAAAGAACTAAAAACATTTATAACATTTAAAAACAAGATACAGTAGTTAATAGTTATATGTATCACATATTTGGAAAAAACCATATATAGAACTCATATATAAGAAAATATACAGGGTTTGATCAATGACTAAAAACATATCTAAGAAGCAATGTATATGATAAAATACGTACGTTTATGAAAGATTAGTATCATAAAAACAATTTATACATAGTATTTAACATCTATCTCAAAAAACTCAGTTGCTCTAATATCAAATTCTATAAACCGATCAGTATTATGTACAAAATGGTCAAAAACATTATGTCGTCATGGGACAGCTATCGCTGTTAAAAGCCTGTGTCGCTATGAAGAGTGTAGTTTATCAGACTCAAAATAGTATAGCTCACTAAACTCAAAATGTCACTATAAATATTAAACCGAAGTTACAGTTTAGAGCTAGCTGGAATTGCTGGTCTACTTATATATTCACAATGAAGCCGGTATTTCCCTGGCTTAGCAAAAATCCATACAGAAACCAGACCATGAAAATAATTAGGAGAGACAGAGTCAATAAAACATCATGAATAATGTAGCTGTTGTAGCAATAGGTAGTACTAACATGATATGTTTGAACTAACCCTACTTTAACAGCGAACCCTGTTTATAGCTAATTATATAGTATTATTTGGAATGTTAGTATATAAATATTTATAGATTAACTATAATGTAGAAATGTAAAAAGCACAACTTATATTGCAGGAGGGCTCTAATTCCAAGAATAAAAGCCATCTTTAGGAATACCATATGAACATTTAAACTAGAAAAAATATAAAAAGTATAAAAAAATGTATAAAAAATGTATATTATAAATTACTCATAAAGTGCATGTTGTATATAAATATAGTATAGTAGGAAAATATCATATAATATAGTTAAATAGATAAGTAGAATAAATAACTAATCATGTAATTAAACAATATATAGAGCAATGATGATAATTATTTATAATTAATTACAGAAACATCAATACTAAATATATAATAGATCAATAAATATAATTTTGAGTAAAATTCTATGCATAAAAATAGTAAATAATATATATTTAAAAATATAGCCATTAGTATGAATAATATGTATATTCTTCATATATATATGACATAAAGGTATATGTATCTTTAGAAGAAATCAGAAATAAGTTACCCAAAGAGAGAGATCTAGCGGTATATATAGCAAAAGTTTCTGAGGACTGCTAATATATTAGAAACTGGGGCCATATATTATTTCAGACTCCTTTTTTTCAGGACCGATCTTACACTAACATATTGATTTAAGCCTGGAGTGTAATGTGCTTTAAATTTCAGAATCCATTGTAGCTCTATACTTTCCAGTTCATTAAAGGTATCTCCTTTCCTATCACTTGGACATACTAATTGTAGCGTTCTGAACCTGAATCTGTGCTCTGGGTTATTCAATATATGTTTAGTTAGAGCACTCTTCTGATCTTTTCTCCTTATGTCATAAGTGTGGTTGTAGATGCGTTCCTTCAGGGATCTAGTTGTCATCCCAATATAGAACGCATCACAATCCAAACAATTAGCTAAATAGATTAAATTTGAGCTAGTGCAAGTTGATCTAAAATTTGGTTTAAAGTTAATATTTAACTGGGGGTGCGTAAACTCTATATCTTCCGAAATGTAGATGCACATGTTGCATTTTTTACATGGATAAGTCCCTGTCTCATTCAGACTAATCAACACTTCCTCTATATTTCTCAGTATCTTATTAGTGGTCCTGTATACCTCATGGTCTGATTTTTCAATACATAGCAGTCTTTTGAGATTCTTGCTGTTAGTGTATAAAAAACTGGGTTTAGTCCCTATAATGCCCTTCACCTCATCATTAGTAAGTAATATACACCAATTTTTACGAATGATGTTGGTAATATTACTGTTGTCACTGGTGTATCTAGTTTGAAAAGGTACAGCTTCCTTATATGACTTAGGTGCAATATATGTCTGATGAGACCTCTCCCTATATATAGAGGGGGTGGGGGTGGGTCCAGTTAGTGATTTCACTTGCTGGATCAATTGTCTATCATAGTTCCTTTCTATGAACATGTCTTCTAGTTTCATTATTTGTTCTATTTTATCATTCTGTCCCTTGCATAGTTTATTGACTCTTATATACTGACCTTTAACAATGTTTTGAAATATATGTCTGGGATGCATGCTACTATATTCCAATAGTGTGTTCTTCCAACAAGGTTTCCTATAAATAGTATGACTTAGTTTACCATATTCATCTTTAGTAATGGTAATATCCAGAAAATTAATTTCAGTCATAGAATGTTGAAAAGTGAATCTAAAGAAAGATGTCGTAGTTTCTAAGTCTTCCACTAGGTCTAGAAACTCTTGTAGAGTGCCACCCCAAAAGATTATGATGTCATCTACGAATCTTTTATAAAGTAGCATTTTGTCAAAATAAGCATGATTGAATAAGTGCATACATTCCCAGTAATAGACAACAAGGTTTGCATAGGTGTTTGCACAGGGAGTGCCCATAGCCACTCCCCATTGTTGCAGAAATAATTTCTTGTCATACATAAAAACATTGTTATTCAGTACAAGGTCTAAAATGGCATTCAGTAAAATTCTATCATTATTACTGTAACTATTAGTGTTAAGCAAAATATGTCTAATGGCCTCTGATCCATAGCCATTAGGAATAGATGTAAAAAGGTTTCTCATGTCCATAGTGATTAGGATACTATCTTTAGGGATGCCTTCTTTGAAACTAGCTAGTACTTCTAATAGTTGATATGTGTCCTTTAAAATCGAGCTTATCTTATTAATAATGGGCCTGAGCTTCTTTTCAATAAAGACTGACATTGTTTCCGTGACCCACCCTTCTCCCACTACTATGGGTCGTAGTGGTGGTGGTATTGTCCCTTTATGTATTTTCGGCAATCCTTTTATGTAGGGGATCTTAGGTTGCTCTATTAGAAAATATTGATATAGGTCTTGGTCTATCTGCCTGCACATTAAAAAGTCATATAATTCTTGGTGTACAGAGAAAATAACTTTAGTTAAGTCATTAATATAAATTTCTTTATAGGTATCAGTTTCTCTAAGCATGGTCAGCATCAATGTGTTGTAAGTGGTATAGTCTAAAACTACTATTCCACCCCCTTTATCTGCAGGCTTTATAATTATACCTTTGTCATGTTGCAGTGCATAAAGAGCTTCCCATTCAGCATGTGATAAGTTAGTGTATAGATTGCCCTTTCTTTCATTGTTAAAATATCTATAGAAATCTGTTTCACAGGCCTTAATAAAACATTCTGTAACAGGTATTTGTGATGGTGTAAATACACTTTTTCTTCTAAAATTCTTAGTATACTCTTGGCTAAAATCATTACTTTGCACTTTATTCTTAAAGATACATTTCAAGTTAATTTTACGTGTAAAAAGCCGCAGGTCAGTAAGAACTTCGCTTATGTTACTAACCTGGGCTGGAATGAAGGAAAGTCCTTTATTCAGTAGACTATAATCAGTCTCTGTAAGGGTCCGTTGAGATAGGTTAAAAACTAAGTCCTCTGTTCTCTTTTTCGATTCCTGTTGCTTGATGTGATTTCTTCCCCTGAAAATTTCCTCTTGGTGCGGCCTCTGCTCCTTGACCTGCTTTGAAAATTCCGCCGAAACTTCAGCGGAAGGGGTAAAAAACCTTCTATGTTTCCATGTTTAATTTTTGGTTTTGCACCTCGTATATTTTCGTCTTGTTGAGCGAGAGCTTGCTGGTTGCATGGGGGAGTGTCCCTAATTGTATTGTTCTGTGTGTGCGTCAAGGAAGTAGACGCCAAAGGAGTTGCAATCATGGCAGCTGATTCTCTTAAGGTGGAACTGATGCTTGTTACTGCTGAAGCATAGCTCTGATTCATGGAATGTTCTTGGTTGGAATCAGAGCTGGTATGGGACACATTTCTATTTGCATTGGTTTCACTGTATCTTGGCCAAGAAAAGACATTGTTATTAGCGAAGTCCATGTGATCCCTATGTAGCTTGCGCGTTTTTATTTGTTGTAGCTTATCACCATAAGCAAAAAGTTGATTAAACATACTATCCAGTCTTTGCTGAAAAGTTTCCTCCTTAAAATTAGTTGAAATGTCTTTACTCAGAGATTCAGCTCGTGAATGAAGTTCTTTCTCAATTGGAAAAAAATGTTCTATCAATAGTTTTATATAACTAAACCCCAGGTCAAGGTTTAGTTGTTGCTACGTCCGAAGTAGCTCAGGGTGAGTTTCGCCATATGAAGGCATGACTAAAACCCTCATGCCTCTAGGAATTAATTTGAAGTGTAGACACGCTTCTAAGTGGCATCTTTGCCAAGTTAGTCTATGCAGCTTGTACATTGTGTTTTCTAGTTCACGAAAGGTAACATTAAAGTCTTTCATTTTATCAATGTTACCTTTATCAGTATTAGATGTTATAGCTGTATGCTCCATACTGATGTTTAACAGCGGATTCTCCTTGGATTCCAATAAGCTGTTCCATTGTCTTTTCACATTTAACTTATTCGGAGCATAATCCAACTCTATTGTGATAGCATCCATCGTGTGTAGGTAGCCGAGGATAAAATAAAGAGACAATAGTGTATATCACGATCCCAGCAATAACCTCCAAAGATCCTCACCTCTAAAGCTTAAATAAACAGAAGTTTTCGAAACACAAGGATGAGGAACACCACGATGATGCAGCAAAAGAATTCTTCTTTATTGATACAAAAATAAGGAAGATGAGCTTTCGTACACACTGTACGCTTCTTCAGATCTAGTTCACATAAATAAAACAAGGCTTATATAGTACTACTAATCAGTAAAAACATTATGTCCATTAATCAATTAGTCAATCAGTATCTTGATTAATTGGTCAAAGTATAGTGCTAGCTAATTATCCCAGATAATATCTGTTGCTCACTAAAACAACTAGAGCACTTATTGTTACTACAAACTGCGACATTATGTATAAAAACTGAAAAGCTGAAAAAACATTTATAGCGTTTAAAAACAAGATACAGTAGTTAATAGTTATATGTATCACATATTTTTGCAAAAAACCATGTATAGAAATCATATATAAGAAAATATATACAAGGTTCGATCAATAACTAAAAACATATATAAGAAGCAATGTATTAAAATACGTATTTTCATACAGGTGTAATTGTATAATTAACTCACTCGTGCGAAGATCAGCTTGTGCATCAGCATTAAGGTTATACAGTTCTTTTTGTAATTTGTTGATATCTTCACAAATTTGTTGCTCTAAAGGTACAAAAAAGTCAATGAGCAACTTAATATAACAAAAACTTTTCTCTAAATTAATTATTTGCCATTTTGCTAAAAGTTCCAGGTAAGTTGCTCCATATGAAGGCATATTCAGCACCCTCAGCCCTCTAGGAAAAAACTTTCAGTACACAGCAGGCTTCAAAATGCAGTCTCTGACATTGAAGTCTCTTTAACTTATATAGCTGATTTTCTAAGTGTTTAAACAAGTCTTTCATACGTGCACTTTCATTATCCTCAGTTATTAAACTGTGTGCACAAACATCCATATTCTCAGTTAGCAAAGGATTACCTTGTATATTTAAGAAACTTTGTAGTCGCCTCCTTTGACTAGAGTTGCCAATAGAATCAGCCTGTGGCACAGCTTCTGCATTTCCAGTGATACTTTCAGTCATGTCAGTCAGCAACAACACAAGACAGCAAAGAAATATAATAAAACAGCTCCTGCTGACTGTAAAGCTGTGCTCAACCACAAACCGAGTAGTATGAACAAAAAGTGTAGAACACAGCATTACAGCAAACCAATAAAAAGCAGATGGCAAGGAGCTGTGTAAAATCCAAATAGACTTTTATTCGAACACGTGAGCGCTTTCGCAATAAAATCGCTTCTTCAGACCACACAAAAAATCAGCAGCATCTCATATATTTAAAATGCAATGAATTAAATATGTACCAATAAAAAAAATTCAAGTACAATAGCCTTTCTCTACACACATTGTGCTAAATAAACTATGGTAATCATTATGTTTTTAAAGTTAAAGCTAATTGTGACACTAAAAACTTAGTTTATTTAGCACAGTGTGTGACTTGTTCGAAATTTTATATAGGAAAAACTAATAGGTGACTTAAGGAACGAATTAGAGACCATTATTATTGTGCCAATAAGGGCCATAGTTATAGTGCCTTAGCTAAACATATACTAGAGAAAGGCACTAACCATTGGTTTAAGTTTATGGCAGTAGAAGTAATTTATGAAAGTTTTAGGTTGGGTGATATAACTAATGTCACAGAAGGGAAAGAATTAAGATGGATTCTTAAACTATCAGCACACAGAGGTGCAGGTTTGAATGAATCAGTACCTCTTAAGCCAGTTCTGAAAGAAAGAAAGCTTCTTAAATAAGTATACTGCTATGTGTGTTTTTATGGCAATATCCTTTTATGGTTTCTGTCTTAAAATAAAGCTGTGCCTTTAAATTTTTATGGCTATTGTACTTGAATTTTTTTTATTTGTAGATATTTAATTGATTGCCTTTATTAAATATTTGAGATGCTGCTGATTTTTTTGTGTGGTCTGAAGAAGCGATTTTATCACAAAAGCGCTCATCTGTGTTCGGATAAAAGTCTATTTGGATTTTACACTGCTCTTTGTCATCTGCTTTTTATTGTTTTGATGTGGTGATGTGTTCTATATTTTTGTTCATATTATCAAGGTATGCTGCAGCATATTGAAAGCAGGGCTTCAAAACTTTATTCATTTGCCTTTAATAGGGTGTGGGGCACAAATCTAAACATGGCAGTTGTTAACACTCTGTAATGAAATAGGCCATTAGAAGTTAAAAACGTTTTTTTTTTCCTAGTGGAGATAATAGTCTGTCAAGTCTAGTTTTATCACACATTTGGCCTTACCTAAGTTTTCTGACATCTCATTAATTCTGGTAATAGGATAGCTATCAAAAAATTGAAACAATATTCAGTTTCCTAAAGTTGCTACAAAATCTTATACCTATATCAGGTATAGGTACCAGTATGACTGAACTTCTCCAATCGGCCTGTAACTCTTCTATCATGACCAGTGTGAGAATTTTTCAGTTTTTGTGACCCCGGTACTCTGCAAGATCTCAAGTATAGCTTTCATTCAAGGGACATCTATGTATTTTGTTCTGTTAGCTTATTTTCCCAGTAACTTATGAGACACTGTATTATTTCTTTAAATAAATTCCCACACTTTCTGCTTTTGTACTTTGGACAAGGATTCCTCATCTGCACTTCCAGTAAAGATTCCTTGGTCTCTCTTGTCTGATCTTCAGCTTGTAAGCTCTGTACAGAATTCTTGACCTTCTTCCATGATGTCAGCAGATTAATGTGATGCATTTGCTCTGGCTTTCCTTTTCCAGTCTCTCCTATTACCTCAAATGTGCCCTTATATTTGTCAATAAATGTATTTTCTGAGAGGTCACTAATACTAGTTCTTGAACCCCTGGGTTAAATTCTCAAAGTCAGACATCCTTGTTAGGAATGCATTTCATTTACTACACTCTCTGCATATCCTCCCTTACTATGAACTTATCAGATTTAATCAGTGCTACAAAGTACCATAGTGCATTGTCACACTTTTAAGTGACATCTTCATCTTCTCAAAGTGGGCATTACCAGCTTTAATCTATTCTGCATACAAACACAGAGTTTAAAACACTTTTAAATGGTGTATTTTCCTCTTCTCCAGATTCCTTTGCAGTGCTGCTAAGTAGGCCACTCTGATCCCAGCTATATAGAAGTTCAAATCTCTTGAACCTTGTGATACTTCAAGTGATTGCAAACTGTAAGTTCATAGGTTCATAGGTTCATAGGTTGGTACTAGGCTATTGGCCCTAAGGCCTATGCAAGCCTAGCCATAACAATTCCCTGGAAATTTCTTCCCACAATATTTACTTCTCTGGGCCCCTGTCTAGCAGGGTGACTGACATGATCCCCGGGGTGAATTTCTTATCTCCCATCCAATCATCAAGGTTCCTTTTGAAGAGGGCCAATGAGGCGCTCTGCTTGACATGTATGGGCAGTCTATTCCAGAGTATGGGGAGTCTCTGGGTCAGGAACCTATCTCTCCAGCATGTTTTGTTCATTGTGATGATAAGGTTTAGATCCCTGGAGTGTGTGGCTCTGAGGGATTGGGATTTCTTTAAGTGGAGCATGTCCAACAGCTCAGGGTTTGACATGGCCTTGTATGTTAAGCAGAGATCGCCTCTGAGTAGACAATATGCCACAGAGTATAGCTGGAGTTTTTTTAGACGGTCAGCATATGGCATCTGCTTTAGGCCTGTGATTCTTTTAGTGAGGTATTTCTGTGGCCTTTCCAGCTGTTGCAGATCTCTTGTGAGGTACATACCAAATGGGGCATTATACTCTATAATGGGTCTAATGAGGGATGAGTACAGTGGGACAATGACCTCTTTTTTTCTGGATGAAAAGCCCTTAGTGATGAGGTGTGCCACATAGAAGGATTTCCTGACTGTTGTGGCGATGTGGTTATTGAAAGTGAGACCACTGTCCACTTGTGTCCCTAAGTCTCTCATCACACTTTTGATGTTTAGTGTCCTGCCACCTATGCGGTAGTTCATGGGTACATGTTTTTTTCCAAAAGGGATAACTATACATTTCTTGGCATTAAACTTGAGCCCATGGCTCTGGCACCAGGCATCTGTTTCTGTAAGTCCCTTTTGTAGAATATCCACATCATTTGGGGATTCTATAATGGCTCCCAGTTTGCAGTCATCTGCAAACTTTGTTAGCCAGAGTCCCTTAGTATTGGCTTGTACTTCAGAGAAGTAGATGCCAAACAAGAGTGGTCCCAGGACTGAACCCTGAGGTACTCCACTTGTCACTTGTCTGGAGCTGGATTAGGAGTCTGCTACTTTTACAGTTTGGGTTCTGTCAGTAAGCCAGTTGGCAACCCATCGAGTGACATAGGGATTTATGCCCAGTTTAGTAAGTTTATCTATGATTCCAGAGTGGGGGATGGTGTCGAAGGCCTTGGCGAGGTCCAGATACGCTGTGTGGACCACCTTACCCTCGTCCACCGCTCTGGAGACTGATTCAAAGAAGTCAATCAGATTCAGGAGACAAGATCGGCCCTTCGCAAACCCAAACTGGGTGGGGTCCAGTGTTTGAAGGTTGCCAATGTCTTTGTTTATAAGTTCCATGATAATGCGTTCCATGCCCTTGCAGATCAGGCTTGTCAGACTGATGGGACAGTAGTTCCCGGGATCCAAGGCAGATCCTTCCTTGTGGAGCAGGATAACTGTAGCTGTGCACCACTCAATGGGCATGAAGCCTGAGGTGAGGCTATGATTAAACAGGACACTTAGGTGGGGTGCCAATTCATTTTGTAGTTCATGTAGTACACAGCCTGGGATGTCATCTGGTCCCATGGATGCTGTATTCTTAGCTTTGGAGAGTGCTGTTTCTACCTGTGTGGCTGTGATTATCAGAATTTGGCAATCTTTTGGTATTGAGATGGGCCCTTTGGGGGGGTGAGTGAGGGGTGAAGTTGGCACTAAATCGATCTGCCAGGATATTGGCAATATCCTTGGGATCAGTATATTTAATGCCATTCTGTTGTAGCTCAGAGCAGATCTGAGCATTGCCATCTAGATTCTTGACATAACTATAGAATGCCTTGTGGTTGTCTTTGGAATCTTTGGCAATTTTATTTTCGTAACTAGCTTTTGAGGATTTTATGAGGGATCTCAGTTTCTTCCTGAAGCTGGTGAGGGAGTTTTTTGCATCCTGAGATTTTCCTCTTTTCTGCAACAGTTTCTTCCTTCTGTTGTATAGTTTGTTTATAGCAGGGGACCACCAGATTGGCTTCCTTTTTTTGGAGAAGATCATCTTGGTTCTATTTGGGATGGCATGATTCATGCACGAGTGGATGTGCTCGTACAGTGCCTTAGTGTAAGATTCTGCAGTCGAACTTCCAGATCCTGTCTGCATGGGTGTTGTGAAGTTTGTCACTTCTGACTTCAGTAGCATGAAGTTGGCTTTGGAGAAGTTTTATAAGGAGGTTTCCTTACTGAGGGGTGGGGGTGGGATGTGGATGTCAAGGGTGATTTGCTTATGGTCAGACCTGACCAATGAGGGGGTGACCACTGGTGTGGAGCATCTGTCTCCCATGTTGGTAATGACCAGGTCTAGGATATTGGAGCCCCTGGTGGAACAATGGATTAGTTGATCCAGGGCGTTGGAATTTATAAATTCCAAGAACCGTTGGGAAAAGGAGTTGGTACCTGAGTAGTTTTCCCAATTAATGCCAGGGTAGTTGAAATCACCCAGTAGTAGGGTGTTTGGTTGTATCTTAATATTTTCCAGTGTGTTTAGGAAGGTGTAGTGAGAATCTTGGGATATGGTGGGGGATCTGTAGCAAGCTACAATTTGGATTGCAGTCTTACCTAGTGTTAGTTGCACCTGGAGAATTTCAGATGCATTGTGTTGGGCAACTAGCCTGGAGGTGTGAATATCCTTGGTGAATATGGACACTCCTCCACCTTTAGTGTTTCGGTCTTGGTTTTGTGGCCGAAAAGTGTGGTAAGAATTGTAGCCTGGTATTGCAGGGGTGCTCTCTGGAGCCTTGAACCAGGTCTCAGTCACTGCACAGATATCGATGTTCTCCATTTTTAGGAGTGCCTCGAGAGTGTGCGCTTTGAGGTTTAGACTTCTAGCATTGAGTAGCATTACCTTCAGATTTTGCTTGCTTGTATCTGTTACAGTGGTGGTTTTATCCTTTGAACCTTGCCTAAAAAAGGCACTATAGGGGTGGCAAGAGCTTTAGCCAGTAACCTGAATCCCAGGGGTGACAGGTGCAGACCATCTCTGGCAAAGCATCGTGGTTTGTCGATCATGTCTTCCCAGGCAGACAAATACTGGATCCCCTTTGTATGACACCAGAAGCTTAGCCAATTGTTGAAGTCAATCATTTTGTCCTTATACTGTGGTATCATTCTGGGCGAAGGCAGGATGCTACTCAGGGCTAGGGTCATACCTAGTAACTGCGAAATATCCAAAAGCCACAGGACCCGGAGTCAACTAAAATCAAAACGAATAAGAACAAAATGGGGACATTTAAAAGTAATCACTGTAATCAATGTTCTGCCATGTTAAACCAAGGTACATTATATTTACCCCAGAGGAAATTCTGGGTCAGATCGCACAATTACTATAGTTGTGCATCAAAAGGGGTGGTGTACCTAGGGGTCTGTACCCTTTGCTTAGGTTTTTATATTGGCAAAACAGAAAGACCCCTTAGAAGAAGGGTGTATGAGCATTTTTATGACATCGCCAGTGGTAAGGAAACAAATGCATTCTTTAAGCATTCCCAAAAATGTAGGGAGATGAAACTAAAATTCATGGTACTGGAACAGATCACCCCAGAAGTGAGAGGAGGGGGCTGGGAGACATGGTTGGAATACCGTGAATTGTACTGGCAGCTTAAATTAGATGCTACAAGGTTCCCAGGATTGAATGAAAATATTAATATTGCACCAGTTTTAAAATTAAGGAAAGCTAGGCTTTAAGCATTTTAATGGGGGTTGAACAGGGGAATAAAAATGTATAAATGGCAGAAGGAAGGTGTAGAGTTAGGGATGTATTAGTCTTTTAATTAAGTGTTAGATTGTTTGATTATTACTATGTAATTAATTAATTGTTGACCAGCTGATGTTAAAACAATGTATTTAAATAAGGAATGAATGAATGTATTTGTATTCAGTCCTTGAAAAAGCCTGGCAGAAGCTAGGTGAAAGCGCTTGGTTGAATTTGTAGCTTTTTAAAGAATATTAAAGTTTGTTGGTGATTTTAGTTGACTCCGGGTCCTGTGGCTTTTGGATATTTCGCAGTTACTTGGTCTGTTCAGCAGTTTGGTTCATGCTAGGGTCATACCTGCCTGGGTCACATGATCCAAGAGCTCTTCCATGTCTCTTTTCATGTAATCCAAGTAAGGTAGCAATACGTCACTTTTTTTTTAAATTTGCATTAATAACTTTATCTAGCATCATTTTATTAAACCTCTCCACTAAACTATCAATCTGCAGATGGTGGATGGATGTCTTCAATTGTTTGACTTTGAAACACTGACATAGCTAATGTGGGATACACTAGACAATCTCGATGTACTGAAATGTCGAAATTCAGTACATCAAGACTGAATAGTGGAAAGTGCAGTTAACCAAAACTATACTATGCTGAATCCGCAAATGTCAAATCCGCTGCTATTGTGGTGTCACGTTCATGACGTGTGGTGTGGTTTGTGGATTTATCTGGGGTTTCAGGTAAGTGTTGTGTGTTTGAGGATATTGGGTAGGGATTTTAGTGTGTGTGAGTGTGTGCAGTGGTGTTTTTTGTGTGTTTGTGTGTTTAGTGTGACCTCAGAGATAGAATATATAAGTAGGGGGTTATGGGAGGTGCAGGGGTGCCTGCTCCCCTGCTTATAGGGAGGTTAGGTGTGTTTGTGTGTGTTACTATGTTTGTTTAGTTAGGTAGGTGTAGGTGTGTGTGATTATGTCCTGGTTTGTGTGTGTGTGTGTGTGTGTGTGTGTGTGTGTGTGTGTGTGTGTGTGTGTGTGTGTGTGTGTGTGTGTGTGTGTGTGTGTGAATGATTGCGGTTGTGGTGTTCGTGATTATGGGTTTTCGTGTATGTGGGTTTTCGACTATTCAGTCTTGAAATACTGAAATTCGACATTTCAGTATTTTGAGATTATATAGTGAATCCCTAATGTGATACCCTCAGCATTAAGTGAGTACCTTAGTTAGTAAGTATTGAATTACAGATAATCTATCTAGAGAATAAATGTTGCAGTTCTCTAGCAATAGCCTTAGAATTAGTTTTGTGTAATGACACTGCTTCTGGAAATTTGGCACAATAGTCCATTTTGACTAGTATGTACTGATACTCATTGCTATATTTTACTATTGCACCACGATGTCCATGGCAATTTTTCAAAAGGTACTTGTATAATATGCATTGGGATCAAGATACTTGTATAACAAGGATGTGGTGTCTGCATGTACTTTTGTCTGGATGTATGATTTGGCAAAATTTTATGCCAGATGCCCTTCCTGACGCAACCCTCCCTATTTATCCAGGCTTGGGACCGGCACAAAGAAATGCACTGGCTTGTGCATCCCCAGTGGCTGGGTTAAACAAGGATGTGGTGTAACAAGGATGTGGTGTACTTTTCAGGAATTCCAGAAAAAGAGTGGAGATGTTCTCTATCTTTTTTATTATGCAAGGCCAATAAAATCTGTCCAATGCTCCTGCCTTAGTTTTCCATCCCCAGGTGGTCTTTCAGAAAATGATAATGGGGTAGCTTGATTACTAGTGTCTTGCAAGGTTTTGTAACTATTTACATTTGTAGGATTTTTTCCGTTTCTTGACTTACTCTATGAAAATGGTCATCTCTTAATTTAAAATAGAAATAAGAAGTAATGTGAGCATCCTATTTATTTTTGTATACAACTTCAGTCTTTGTCTGCTTAACGAATCATTTTTCCAGTGTGGATTTTTAAAGTTTACATGGCTAATTTCTAAGGCCTGTAACTCATCCTAAATTCCTTCAATAACTAGGTTCTGGATGGTAGGTGTAGCTTTCTCACTCAAAACACTAATACCATAACTTCTTCTATATTCTCCCCTGATAAGGGGTAGTTGCAAACAAAATCACTGTCAACTTTACTTTCTCTGCTGTTAGCACAGGCCTCTTGAGTTTATTTTATATTTTCTGTTTTCATGGAAGAGAATACTGCCATCTCACCTTCATTTTTTCCCATATGTTGCCTTCATTTTTCCCATATGTTGCTCTTTCACTACAAAGGGCATGCCAGAACAAAATATATAGCCAGTTTTACTTCTTTCCTGTTACTTAGAGGATACTTTCATTTGCCATCTCTGCTTTACACTATCAGAGTTAGTTTCTGACCTCTGTAGTGTCCTTCTTGTCTCACTTTCCACACCTGCTTTGTCTTGTTGGTCCTCTCTTTTTCTGTGCTAACACATCTTGTAAGTTTCTGTGTACACTTCTGATTGAACAAACTTTCCCTTTGGAGTTTTCTGCCATTTCTTCTTCTGTTCATACACCAATACCACTTAGAGTTTTAAGTTTCTGTTACCATAACTTTGGGGCATGCTTCTCCTAACAGATAGGATCATATATTTTTGTCTAAATACAACCAAATTCTAGCTGATTTTGTAGTTTCTAGGCTAAATTCCATCTCCAGGATGTGATTCTGAATCTCTGTGCAGGTGTAGCCATCTTGATCCCCTCCTCCTTTTACTGAACAGATGTAACAAGCTGCAGCTTTCCCTTTTTTGGTTCGTTAAACATTTTAGTCTGCCATGCTGTGTCTGTGGACTTCAACTTATCTGACATTTTCATAGTGTTTTAATACTGAGAAAATTCTCATCTGTACAGTAAACCTTGGATTCAGTCAAGTGTTACAACCACAGGATACAACAGTTTCCAAAGAACTGACTCAGCTTCTATATCTACAAAGGAATGTTCTTTTCCTGTCACTATGAATGCAAATTACATCTCCTTTGTGGTTGTTACTAATCATGTGAGTACACATAATGATACTCTCTGCAAGGGAAACCATGTTTCTAAAATTACCTTATTTCCCTCTAAAAATACATTACATTTTACAAGTTTAGTTATAACAGAGTGACAGATGGTTGATTCACTTATCCTTGCTGTAGTTTTATTGCACTCCATAGGAACAACTTCAAATAAACCATACATTTCAGCTTTTTTCTTTTCTACTGACTATTTTATTCACTACTAACAAAATAAAGCTTAGCAAAGTGACCACTCTCTCCAAATTTAAAGCAAATTAACACAATATTAGCTGTTTTTTCAAGAAGATGATGCATTTTTGCTGATATTTTAGAAGCAGAAATTAAGTTTTAATCTCTGTGTCATTCATTATTAACCATTCTATTAATGTTGGTAGCTTGTAAAAGTTATTGGGATCATTTTGCAATACTAAGTTTCTTACAGTGCCAGACAAGGGTCTTTTAAACATGTCTGCTGCCAAGAGTTCTATCATTTTTCAATTTACTCTTGCTAGCAGGTTCAAGACAAAGCTTTTGAAACAAACTTTATGTCATAATAGAAGAAAAATGATGCAGGTACTGGTTAAACACTTGGTATTCACCTCAAAGCTTCACAAAAAAACAAAAAGAACATGAACAGCCATGGCTAAAGGAATAAACACTGTTTAATAGGAAAACAAATAAAATCCAAGAGTAAGAGCTTTCACGATCTTACTCTTGGATTTTATTTGTTTTCATATTAAACAGTGTTTATTCCTTTAGCCATGGTTGCTCGTGTTCTTTTTGTTTTTTGTAATACTTTATGTCATGCATCCGACTGCTTGCCAGTTTATCTGCATTAAAGGTTCATTTAAGAGATTTTATGGCTTGTACCTTTGGAATTATATCAACACTGTCCAAAAGTTCTTTCTGAAGTTTAGCATAGACAATGTATTTTTTTTTTTAATTTCCAGTCACAATTCAGCACTTCTGTTATCATCTGGGATGGCAAGATGTTTCAACAGTCTGCTCAGTTTCAGTTCACTGCATTGATAGAACACCCATGTCACCAAATATGACTCTAGGTAATCACTTCTGGTCACTTCTTTGATAGGCAGTTGAGCCATATGGTTAGTATCAGATGCTAATGAGTCCTCACCTGTGATTCCATAATTTTATGTAATACTTCTTTCATGATTTTAACTGCAAGTAAACAAAGCCAGTAATACAACAGGCATGATGGAGCAGGGAATTAGTAGCCTGATAGGTTCTATGAGGATATGAAAACTGGCAAGTCTCTTTTCATCTGCCCATGTGCACACCACCAGTATAAGTCCAAGGAGATACTAGAGGCAGGACCTTAAAAAATGGAGATGTATTGTCACAAATAAAAGAAAAACAAAATTAAAACCAACATGGCTCATAGGTTCATAGGTTCATAGATTGGTACTAGGCTATCAGCCCTAGGGCCTATACAAGCCTAGCCATAACAATTCCCTGGCTATTTCTTCCCGCACTATTTACTTCCCTGGACCCCTGTCTAGCAGGGCGACTGACGTGATCCCCGGGATGAATTTCCTTTCTCCCATTTGGCTTTGCAGATCCAAGCAAAATACATAGCACTTTAGGGTATTGTTATCCAATATTCAGAGTCCACACAGCCATTCTAGGATACAATTTATCTTAAAAACAATAAATTCAATTCCACAGACATCTCCCAGACCCAGCCTCCAGCTCTATAAGCGAGTAATTTCAGAATGTACTCTCCACAGGCTATCACTGAATGGACTGCCTGTTTCATTCTTTGAACGTCTTCCTTTAAATGATCCTCCAGGTAACAAACCATCTCCATGGGTTAGTCTTTTCAGGCAACCTCTTTGATGTGATTGTTAAGTGGAATGTTGTTATCTCCTTTACTGCTGTGAAAATGATACTCCATACTGCAATACACTTTATAACATAAATGGGGGTTCTATGGTTTCATGCATACATACATATATGGTGTGTGTTTGTGTCCATATACACTAAATGTTACAAAATAGTGGTTCTTTACTTTAATACAGTCATATATGGCATGCACATGTATGTGCATCTGCATCCGTGTGTGAGTGTGTGCGTGCGTGTGTGCGTGCACACACGTAACTTAAGACAGTGTACGCTTCGTGCACATACGTAACTTAAGACAGTGTACGCTTTTAAAAAAGTAATGCATTATTTCAAAGAATAAGTTCAACTCAAAACATTATCTAGCTTCTCATTAGCTGAAGTTTTGCCTTCACCGTTAGTTTGAACTGGACAAGTGGCATGGGGTTTATACAAATTTACATGGTTTCCTGACTTTTAGTTTGTTCTCTTCCACAAAATTTCTGAGAATGATTCATACACTGGGCAAAATATCTAGCAATGGCAAAAATGTTCCATAAAGGAGAAACTGCACATAGTTCCTCAGTCACTGCCTGTTTAATCAGATTTTAAAAATAATATGTAGTGAATTAAGAACAAAAACTTACCCATTCAGTAATATATAAGTACCCTTCGGTTTCTGAGATCCTTTGTAAACAGTTTTTCTTGAATGCATGCACTAATGAGAACTATATTAAAGTCTTTTAACATTTTCTTTTTCATTTTTTTTATATAGCCATAGTGTTCTTATCACTGGGCCTTGTAAACTGGAGCTTAAAGTATCCCATACCATTAATTTCTTGTAATTATTATCTTAACAGGTTCACAGTTACTTACTCAGCTTATATGGTAGCTTTTATCCCTCAGATTTGCTTATGAATAACCCACAAGTGGGCAGAACAAGAAACTATTGGGTCATTTACTTGTTGCCCATATCCACAAGGGATATAGGTGATAACGCAGGGGTGAATTTGCAGTTTCCAGTCCTTTCATCCAAATTATGTTTGAACTGATTAAGAAAAGTACTTTGCTTTATGTGGAGTGGTAAACAGTTCCACATAAATGGTATTCTCTGTGATATATGCCTATGCCTCCACCATGCTCTATTCATTTTGCAAGAAAGCTTGAGATCTCTTGAATCGGTGCTGAAATGGTCTTCAAAGGTTTTGTGATTTAGGTCCTGGATTTATTTAATGAGAAAGGATCATGTTTGCTCTAGTTATGAATGGTGTTTGGACAGGTACATACCAAATTATGCATTATATTCAACTATCAGCCTGATGAGAGACAAGTACAGATGAATGATTACATTCCTGGACCTGGATCCCATACCTTTATATAAAAGCTGCACGAAGAAAAAGGACTTCCTTACAATAGTAGAGAAGTAGTGATCAGAGGACAGTTCATTGATGGTATAGGTTCCGAATGGCTGACTATGGGATTGACTTTCAGGTGCGTGTTTTCAATGTGATAATTTCAGTGAAATTCAAGCTTACTGAAATATATGATTATACATTTCCTGCCATTAAGATTTAGTCTACAGTTTTGAAGCCAGCTCCCTAATAAAATGTTGGCACGCGGAATGCCGAGTGTGGTGAGTGATGACAAGTCAAAAATCAGAAAGACTGAAAATTCAGGAAAAAAGAGTGAATCTCAAAAATTGCTCTTCCCTTTTAAATGTTTCTTTTGCAGGGGCTGAAGCCCTAGCAACCCCCCTCCCAAAAAAAAAACATATATATATCAGCTCTGAGATTGCCATAGCTCAGAGGAAAAGGAATACTCTGAGAAATGGCCATCTTGGACTTAGTATATGTAAG
The DNA here is from genome assembly GCF_019279795.1 of Protopterus annectens. NCBI lineage: Eukaryota > Metazoa > Chordata > Ceratodontiformes > Protopteridae > Protopterus > Protopterus annectens. The sequence goes on along the minus strand of NC_056732.1, from coordinate 806,865,644 downwards.
TCCATTTTTCAGCCATTCAGTCTCTCCATTTTGGGATTCACTCAAGCGCATCTCAATATTTCAAATGGCTACCTTTGAAACCAGCTTTTGGTATGGAAAGGATCTTTTGGAGGATTTTGTTGTAATCTGGGGAGTTTATGATGGCCCTAAGTTTACAGTTATCTGCAAACTTGATTGGTCATAAATCCTGAACATTTGCTTTAACCTTTGAGAAGTAAATGCCAAATAGGAATGGCCCAAGCACTGAACTGTGGGTACTCTGCTAGTGACTGGTTATTTGGGAGGTAGAGACACCCAACCTAATTTCCTGGATGCTATTTGTGAACCAGTTTGCTATCTAATGAGTTAAACAGGGATTTACATTTAACTAAAAGAGTTTATCTACTATACTTAAGGGTAAAAATGCTGTTGAATACCTTTTCAAGTTCTAGTTATGCAGTGTTTAGTGATTTGCCTGCATACATTGTTTCAGTAACATTCTTAAAGAAATCAAATAGATTAATTAGGCAGGATCTACACTTTCCCTTGGGCACTAGTATACTTTCTGCAAGCATCTTAGCAGTCAATGCATGATTTCTGATGGAAATTTGCTCAAAGGGGTACCAGAATTTGCTAAAGTAGTGGCATTAATGACTCACCAGTCTTGCAGTTAATGTCCAGTATTACTGCTATCACTATTTATTAACTGCTTCTAGCAGTCCAAAATTTGATCCCCTCAGCGTCCAGTTCACTGTTTTGTGACTTTGAGCATGTCAGTCAATCTGAAAGTGCTGCTGGATAAATACAGTAGGCTCCTCAAAGGTTTCTTGGACCACTTGCATTGTAACTATCTAGGATCCTAAGATACATTTTACATACAAGAGTATATTAAAACAAAAAACTGAAGCAAAAATAGACAAATAATTTCTAGTTACACTGTTGGTTTTCACTTAATCTGTGGCAACATAAACCTGCTTTGAATAACAACATGGACGGTTTATTTAATGAAGAATGCATTAGCATGACACATTGTGCTAATGTAAAAAAAAAATAAAATTACTTTAAAACTTAAAATAAAACAACTTGACTAAAAGTAAAGTACTGCATTGTGTTATTAGGGTCCAAGGTAATGTTTTGTTCAATCTTTCCCCTTTTAGAGCACTTTATTATAAAAGAAAGAAAGAACAAACCAAACAAGTTACATTAGTTTAGTCCCTTATAATACTGCACTTGTCTTGTACAGTTTCATGTTAGTATCTACATACATTGCCATATAAAACAGAAGCAAAGATCATCACTTCTAGTGGTTTGCAGACTATACGGGCCGGATTCACGAAGGCTTGCACGGAGTCTTAGAGTAGAGTAAGACTCCATGCAGCCATCATGTCCAACAAGCGATCCAGGAACAGCCTGTAGGGGCGTGTAAGACAGCTCCTAAATTGGCTCTTACACGGACAGAGCTGGAATATGCAAATTACCTCAATTGCAGGCGAAAGACATGTAAATGAGGTAGATTTGCGATTCAGGAAACCTGAACCTGTCTGAGTAAGAGCAGTGTTATTTGCAGAAATGTACTCAGTTGACAACAGAGTACTGTTATGCAAATAGCAAAACCGAGCCGTGACAGCTCCAAATAAAGGTTGCATCCAGTGCAGGAAGCATGCCAATGGCCAAATATACGGCAATTGGAAATGTTTCCTGATGCAATATGAAAATAAAAATATTTTTTTGCTGATTTCCAAAGTTTAAGCATAGTGCAGCGATGCGCAAACGGGCTGCACTCTAAAACCCAGAATACTAAAAATGAAAACCCATAAATGTGGATTTTATTGAAATTGTTAATGTACAATGCAATGGAATGGCAGGCTGAAGACAACATGGCCACCGAGTAGAGGTTGCTAAGGGGGGAAGCTCAGTCTAAGAGATGTAACCAAGCATCAGTAGGCAATCCTATGTAAATGAGTGTTAGGATAGTGAATCACAAGTTTACATAGCAAATGAGCACAGTCAGTGAAGTGTAGGAGGAGGATATGGAGAGTAACAGAGTAGAAGATAGGTGATATCACAAGGGGGTATGTATGAAAGAAGTGAAGCTCATTGGAGCAGAGTGGCATGTGTCAGCTGTCATATATACATCATGGAAAGAAGTGTGTCAACAGGTTGGCTAGGGAAAGCCAAGAAATGGAAGGTGTATGCTGTGGATAACACCAAAGTTTCTTGATGAATGGGTATGTGTGTGGGTGGGTGAGTGTAAACCCGAGTAAGACAGAGTGCACGCATGTAAGCTTGAGTGCATGCGTTTAAGCCGGAGTAAGCATGTATAAGGCTGTTTAAAGAGTTGTAAGCACGTTTGCACTGGTGTGCATGCGTGTTAACCTGAATAAGCAAGTTTTAGTCCATGTAAGCATGTGTGCGCATGTGTTAGCTGCTGTGCATGTGTTTGTGCTTGTGTGTGCGGCGCTCCCCCCACTGAGGAAACAGAACGGAAAAAGGAAAAAGAAAGCACAACAAATATTAGGAAGCTACCAGGGAGTACTAGCAGAGCTAGCAGGTGAAAACAATCAGAATCAGGCAATTACGCAGGCAGTACACTAGCCCAGCCCAGCCTAGCACTTAAAACTCTGCAAACAACAGTCCAGTATGTTTCTCACAACAGACACTGCAGTAAGCTAATAGAAGTGAAAACTGAAAAAGCTTTACTGAAACAAAGAAATGTTAGGGGCTGCCATTGCTGTTATAAGGTGACATATGCAACATGCTGATGGTGGTGACAATGGAAATGCTGCTGGACAACCCATAGTGAGGAGACGGAGAAGAGTGAACAGGCCCAGGGTAATCTACCAGGGGTTACATGAGCTGGAGATAGTGGAGTGCTATAGAGTGGACAGAGACCTCTTGCAGCAAATTGTTAAGCTGTGCAGGCCAAGCCTCAAACACAGAACCAACAGAGGGGAACCCATCCCAGTAGAAACCAAGGTATGTGTTGGCCTAAGAATATTAGCAACAGGTATCTTCCAGAGACCAACTGGTGATATGATGGGGATATCACAGGCATCAGCATCCAGGGTACTACACCAGTTCCTGGATGCCATGTCAGCACATGTCGGTGATCATGTATATTTCCCCAATTCCCGTGAGGTATTGGCCAGCAATATGCATCTCTTCCAGCAAATAGCGGAATTCCCTGAGGTAGTGGGTGCAATCGACTGCACGCACATATGCATCAAAGCACCAGCAGGCAAGCAGGGTAGGGTCTACTTCAACCACGAGGGCTTCCCCTCCATCAACTGCCAGGTCGTGTGTGATGACCAGGACATAATACTGAATGTGTGTGCAGGCTGCCCTGGAAGCTACCATAATTTCCATATCTGGCATTTCAATCAGCTGTACCAGACATTTGCCAATGGGGACATCCCACATGGTCACCTAGTGGGGGATGCTGGCTATGCACTGGAGCCGTGGCCGATGACACCCATCAGAAATGCACACAGACCTGAACAGGAATGCCATAATGAGGCACACACACAAACACGTAATGTAATAGAGTGTGTGTTTGGGCTGCTCAAGTCACGGTTCTGGTGCCTGGACACATCTGGGGGAGCCTTGCAGTACTCATCAACTACATGTACCCAAATTGTCATGGTATGTACTATGCTACATAATATGATCCTGTGAAAACAGCTGCAGCAGGACCAGCATGGGCCTGGACCAAACAGCCCCCCACCATTGCCAAGGCCATCACAGGCAGAGCATGACTCGGAGGAGGAACAACCTGAGCCTGCTCCAGTAGATAGAAGGAGGCGTGCCCAGTATGCTTTGTCCTTGGCAAAGAGGCAATGCACAGCACATACACTGGCTCAGTAGGAACTCTGAAAATTATACCTCTCTCTGACTCGCACGTATAGTAAAAGGGATGCCTAAGTTGACACTACCTGCTTTCAAACATGTACAGGGAGTGTAGTATGTGCAACCGACATAGGCAGCCCTGCAGCACCACCTAAGGCATGATTGCCATGTGTTAAGCAATATAAAGCAGTGCTAAACAGCATTTACCACCATATTAGTATATGCAAACAAAATCGCACACACCAACTAGCACAACTGTGGTCAGTGTTCAGTAATATTGGGCAACGTCCAGCAATGTTGGTGAATATTGAGCAATGTCGGACAAGCCTGGTCTAAGTAGGGCATAGCTGAACAAAAGTCAACATGCTAATATTTGCTTAATGGGCCCATAAGCAGTCTGGTCTGCTCAGTATGAAAATACAAAGTAGTGATACCTTGAACCCAGGATACTGTGCACTATAGCCAAAGTACTGAACCACTAAACCATGACAGTATTGCAGTGGTTAGCCTGTATGAAGGAATGTTGATAAGTCTATGCAAAGTATTTCATGGAAATCCTGCAGGCACAGCATAATCCTTGTCGAGTTATGACACAAAGATGAGTCCTGCAGTGAGAACAGAACCTGACTTCCAACACACACAGTATAAATGTTAATATCGGTCATGTTCGCACACATCATCCAGATAGCAACATACTGAAAGCTCACACTGGGCATGCTCACACACTTGAATAAATGAGACAAATGTCAGGCAACAAAACACGGAATGGCAGAACTGGGCATGCTCACAGACTTAGGCCATGTCTGAGTACAGCAGTGGGCCACGCATATCTGGCAGTTGCATGTGTTAACCCAGGAACCTGTCACTATACAGCAATCTGCCCTGTGCACACAGTCATATAACAACAGACACATCTATAATATAGTGGAACCCTGTCATAATCAAATATGTTCTGCAGATACCGAAGTTGTTCATAGAAACTGGTAAAGCAAACATGATAAAGACCTGCATACAGTATCAGCAATAAACATTGTGCATCTTGAACATTAGCATAGGTTCAGAGGTCGATACTAGGCTATCTGCCCTTGGGCATGTACAAGCCTAGCCAGAGAGTGTTTGGCATTCGCAACCCTGTCAGATTACTACACTGTGTGTGTGAATAGTAGATCGCACAAGATAGCCCATGTAAGTTTAGGCTAGTGTGCATCTGTCAAGCAGGGACACAGACGATATCCCAGGGGTAAACACACGATCACCCATACAGTCTTCAAGATGTCTCCAGTAGGTGGTCAGTGGGTGGGTCTGCCTATGTGAAACTGGGATTACATTCTGGAATGAGTGGAATCTCTGGGATAAGAATCTGTCCCACCAAAATGTCCTATTAACATATGTGCTGAGGTATACGTCCCTGGAGTGTGTAGCTCCAAGGGAGTCGGATATCCTGAGGTGGAGCATGTCCAGTAATTCTGGGTTGGGTATATCTGTAAACAACAGGCTTGCATCATATCCGAGTAGGTGGTAAGCGACTGAGTGGAGCTAGAGTTACTGCATCTGAACTGTGCAGGGCATCTGTGTGAGTCCCTAGATCTGCTTGGTGAGGAACTTCTGTGGCCAGTACAGTTGCTGCAGGTATCGGGTAAGGTACACCCCAAATTTGGCATTGTAACCAAGCATGGATGTGATGAGTATAGGGCCCAATGACCTCCCTCAATCTAGATGTGAAACCATATGGGATAAGATGGCCCACATAGAAGGTGTGTCCAACCACTTTGGCAACGTGAATGTCAAAGGCGACAGTATGAACAAGTCATGTCCACAAACCTCTAACAACTCTTACCGTATGTAATGGAGTACTACCTATGTGGTAATATGTGGGCATGTTGTTATTCCCAAAGGGGATGACTATGCAACTAATGGCATTTAGCTGTAGGCCATGGCTCAGGCACCAGTCATCCATCTCTGTGAGACCCTGTTTGAGTATGCATATGGCAGCTGGAGAGTTGATCATGGCACCCAGTTTGCAGTCAAGTGCAAACATGTTCAGCCATATTCCTCCTGTGGTAGCCTGTACGTCAGACAAATATATACTGAACAAGAGAGGTCCCAGGACCGAGCTGTGTGGGATGCCATGTGTAACTGGTGTATAGTCAGACATGGCACCTTCACTTCTGACCATGTGGGTGCTATCCCTGATCCAGGTATCAGTCCATCGTGTGAGATATGTGTCCATATCGACGCTGGTGAGCCTATGCATAATGGCCCAGTGGGTTATTGTGTTGAAGGGTTTTGCAGGATTCAGGTAGGCTGTGTGGACAGCCGTCCCTATGTCGATGGACCTGTTACCCATTTAAAGAATACAAACAGGTTCAAGAGACAAGATCTGCCCACAACAGTGCTGAAATGTGTAGGACACAGTGTCTGTAGTTTCCCGATGTCTATGTGTATGAGTCCCATGACAATACGCTCCATAGCTTTGCAGAACAGGCTACTTAGGCTTATAGGGCAATATTGTCTGTGGTCCATTGTGGCACCAATTGTGTGGAATGGGACCACTCTCGCTGTATGCCATTCCTTGGGTACATATCCTGTGGTAACTCTGATATTGAACAGTGATGTAATGTGAGGGTTGTGTCTGTCATGATGCTTGTGTATAATGCAGGCTGGGATACCGTCTGGTCACATTGATACTGTGATGTACGCTTTGGGGAGGGCAGCACTCAACTGTTACTGTGTGATGACAGGGAGGTTATACTCTGTTGGGATGGATAGTTGCTCCTTAGGGGGGTTGGGTGGGAGACATCTGCACTGAACCTGTTTGCCAGGATGTTGGCAATGCCAGTGGGTTCAGGGTAGGTTTAGTCAGTATGCCGTAACTCACAGCATATCAGTGAGTGTCCACCCAGGTTCCTGACATAACTGAAGGAGGCTGTGTGATAGTCCTACATGTCTGTTGCAATTGTCTGGTAGAAGCGGCCCTTAGAAAAGTTCATGAGTGATCGTAGCTGTCTGCTAGTACAGATCACAGATGCCTTCCCAGTCTGGGATTGTGCTCTATCATGTAGTAGCTTCCTCCTTATGTTATACAGCTTATTAATGCCTGGGGTCTACGACACAGGTCCCCTGCCATTGGAGTAGTGAGTCCTGTTGTTATTTGGGATAGCACAATCCATGCAGTCCGCTAGGTGTCCATAGAATGTGTATGTAAAGCATGCAGCAATGTGAGCCATATTTGCCACTGTCTCAGGGTCTACGAAGGATACCATCTTGCTTCGGTGATGTGAGACGTTGGCTCATGAGAAGTTCACCAAGATTACCCAGGATGGGTGTGTGGAGGGCATATGTATGTCCAGTGAGATACTTGTATGTTCTGACCTTACCAATGAGGGGTATATTGCTGGTGTGGAACATAGAGTCCCCATGTTGGTGATGATCAGGTCCAATATGTATTCCCCCTTGTGCCTGCGCTGACTGGTTGTGCCATAGCATATGAGTCTACAAATTGTAGCGACTGTTGGGTGAGGGTGTCTGGACTTGAGGAGTATCCCCAGTCAATATTTGTGTATATGAAGACGTACAATATAATGGTGTCTGTGGAGACCTTCATATTTTCCATAGTTCCCACGAAAGCCGAGAGTGGTCCCTGAGTTTGGGAGTGTGTTCTGTAGCAGGCAACAAACTGAAAGGCTGTATTGCACAATGGTAGTTGTATATGTATGGTCTGTGATGCTTTGTGCAGTGCTACTAACCCGGAGGTGTGCATATCTGTGATGTATATGGATACTCCCCCTAGTTGTGTTGTCTGTTCCAAGTCTTGTTGTCAGACAGCATGGTATGAAACATAACCTGGTAGTGCTGGTGTGCATAAGTGAGCCTGAACCAGACGTCTGTCAGTGCACAAATATTGCTATCCTCCATACTGAGGAGAGTCCTCAGTGGCCACAATATGAGGTTAACACGACTGTTGTTGAGCAGATTACCCTTAGTTTCATTTAACCTGTAATGTCTATGGAGGTGTGTTTGTCTTCTGAGCCCTGCTTAAAAAAGGCACTATGGTGGTAGCAAGTGCTTTAGCCAGCATTCCAAAGTCCAAGGGTGACAGGTGCAAGCTGTCCATAGTGAAGCTACATGGCATGTTGAGCATGTCACCATAGGCTGACAGACACTGTATCCCCTATGAATTAAACAAATTTGTTAGGCAACTGTTAAATGTGATATGTGTGTCTGTATACTGTGACATCATACGTGGTGGGTGTAAGATGCTAGACAAGGTCAGGGTCATACTGGCCTGGGCTACATGATCAGAGTGTTCCTCCATGTATCATGTCATGTGGTCCAGGGAGTAACGTCTGAGGTTATACACACCAGCATGGACAATGATGGTGCCAGTCCTGTACTTGCTTTGGAGTGACCTGACTGCCTGTGTTATGCAGCATATCCTGGCACCCAAAAGACAGCCCAAAATGACTATTCCCTTGTTAGGGCTGGTGAGTGGTACGTCAGTGTGTCTGACAATAAGTGTCGCCTATTACAAGTGTATTAGGTGTGTTGTTTAGCCCAAAGGGCAGTGACTGTGTGGCACACTGACTTGTGAACTATGTGATATGTGGGTATTGTAGTGGGGTAGCAGGTGTGTGTGTTTCTGCTTTAGAGGTCTCTGCTGCTTAGGTAGAGTACATTTACAGCATCTGAGTATGTCTATGTGTGATAATGTGGTTTGAGTGCTGTTGCTAGAGGATATGTGAGACTGATATGTGGTGTGTGTGGTTACATTCACCACCTGATAGACTGTGCCAGTCATGGGTCGAGAGAGTTCAGCACTCTGTATGTCTATATAGGTACATCTCACACATATATCTGAGTTTGTCGGGAGGAGGAGAGGGTTGTCTGTGTACATGAGGAAGATGTGACATTGTGTCAATATCACAATATCCACCAGCTGGACTGAAGAGTACACACTAAACCGACCCCTGGACATTCCAGGATATTATCAAGACATACTCTGTAGCCTGATCACAAAGGATCAGTAGGGTGTTAAGCATGTAAAAGAGTATAACAGGGATTAGTGCTCATGTTCATTGGCTTTTTGTAAAGAGTAGCTGAGAAGGAGTCGAGACTGAAACATGACACCTCCTTCAGCTATGTCATAAATAGCAATGTACACCCATATATGTCCTGAGTCAGGGCCAACTGTACCTGAGTGACAATGCTGACATCATGACAGACAGGCCCATATGTACATACCCATCTCCCACTGACAATAGTCCACATCATCATACCATGAGATATCACATGTAGAATGAATGAGCAGATACCCTCACTGCCAAAAGCATGGAAGCAAGTGGAATACATTGATTCCCAATATGTGTCAAGCACAAACTACAGAACAAACAGATCATGCACCTGAACAGTCAGCTGAGCCTCACCCCCTACACAGGATGTGGAACCATTGAATGTGTCACAGCTACATATGGCACTCCCCACAAGTGTTGGTGCACAACAAACCATGGGAAGTCAAGTCCAGTATGCCTATGAGGTCTGATCTGCAAGGTCATGGAGTCCATCATGGTTGCAGTCATAAACAGAGCTATTGGAAGCTGCCATACACACAACCCTACCAACCGTGGTATGTTCATGTGCGGATCATGGTTCCCAAACATGCTAGACTGTTTGCAAGGCAGCCACCTAGGACATACATCAATGAACACATCTACACATGTGTCACATAGACTTTGAATAGCCCTTTATCAACATCCCAGACACATGTAGTATCCACAAAACCAACAAGTTGTGCATAAATATGTGTTGACATATGACAGAATGTCAATGTGTCCACAGATAGATCACACAAGGTAAGGATTCTGAGATCTTGTGCAAGTTGTTGATACCTGCTGACCCACATGGACCATTCCTGGAATGGCATAAAACAAAGTGTACACACATCACCATGTCCAGTCTGATGATGTCACCATCCCACAAATACAGTCAGAGAAGGGAAACCAGTCAGTAAAGCAAATAGCACGCTGTGTCAATGCGTCTCTCTCTCTCTCTCTCTCTCTCTCTAGTATCATAACATAGTTAGGTAGGGGTTTGAATCCTGCAAACAGTGTGTGTGTGGTGGAGGGGGTGTGTGTATGTGTGCAGTTTCCTGTGAGAGGTGTCCCCTTTTTGGAGACTGAGAAAACTAACTAAAAGTGGTACATTCCTCTTTGGAAAGACTGATGATGTCACCATCCTACAAATACAGCCGGAGAAGGGAAACCAGCCAGTAAAGCAAATAGCATGCCCTATTAATGTGTGTCTCTCACTAGTATCATAACATAGTTAGATAGGGGTTTGAATCCTGCAAACAGTGTGTGTGTGTGTGTGGGGGGGGGGTGTATGTGTGCAGTTTCCTTTGAGAGGTGTCCCCTTTTTGAGACTGGGAAAACTCACTAAAAGAGGTACATTCCTCTTTGGAAAGACTGATGATGTCACCATCCTACAAATACAGGCAGAGAAGAGAAACCAGCCAGTAAAGCAAATAGCTTGCCCTGTTAATGTGTTTCTCTCTAGTATCATAACATAGTTAGGTAGGGGTTAGAATCCTGCAAACAGTGAGTGTGTGTATGGGGGGTATGTATATGTGTGCAGTTTCTTTTGAGAGGTGTCCCTCTTTTTGGAGACTGGGAAAACTCACTAAAAGAGGTACATTCCTCTTTGGAAAGATTGATGATGTCACCATCCTACAAATACAGCCGGAGAAGGGAAAATAGCAAGTAAAGCAAATAGCGCGCCCTGTTAATGCGTCTCTCTCTCTTTTGTATCATAATATAGTTAGGTAGGGGTTTGAATCCTGCAAATGCTGACTGTGTGTCTGTCACTGTTGGTCAATGCAGTGTGGGTTTTGTTTTTGCTATGGCATAACATAGTATGATTACAACAGTAAGTGCATTGCACACATCAGGTATCTGCGTGGCAAATATATATGTCTACATGTCCCCTCAATCAAGTACATAGGTGTGAAGCCTGCATACTGCATGAATACATTTGTTTCCATTGACAAGTTTTGCCGCTGCTTCTCAGATCATAGGTCACATATGCATGTATGTGACAAGGCTGTCCACTGTCGTGTTCTGTGGCACACACACCCATGACAGTTACTTAAGTGTAGTGTGAGTGAGGGTATATGCCTGGGGTATATGTCAGACATGGTCATACACAACAAAGTCTTCCAAGAATGGACAGTCTTTATAGGTGTACAACTGCCTTGTGGATATGCATTCAGGCCTCTAATGTCTTATGTGATACACCTTGGGACTCCACAATACCTATGGATATGTGGATACCAAGGGACACATGACATAACATGGGTCTGTATGTACACAATGGTACCCAACATACATGTTGAGGGCTACCACCTGTGTGGTACTAACGGGATAGTATGTATAGTACATGAGAATGACTATGCCATAGGCGGCTTACTGCTATACAGCATGTATCAGACAACAGGTATCTGTCTGTATGATACCCTTGTGTAGGAAATGCGTCCCATCCAGGGAATGCATTGTAGGCCAATCCATGCATTTCCAGATTTGGATGGACACATCCCTAGTGTGTCTGTATGTACCTAAGGGGGCTGTATGACAAACAGATGTGGTCACAGTAATGGGTGGTGGTCATTACCATTGGTTAGTGTTATAGTGTAGCACCGGAAAGATCCAACTGATACTGGGTTCCCCACTACTGTGTGTCATTTGTCAGGACATCATCCAATGATTGTTTATAGTCATGCTGTTGAGGTTGTGTATACTACCAGATCGCAAATCATTGACAGATATTAACGGTATCACCCACAGCATAGTGTCAACCCATGTCATACACACGTCTACCCATGTTAGTACATAACTGTAGTAGAATGCATACTGACCAATGAAAGATGCTATGAGATGTTAACAATGTGTACGACAGGGTATGCCACACGTCCCATGTGTCCATTATGCACGTACATCCAGACAGTGTGCACCACCATGTTCACAGATGTACACTTGCTAATCTGTACTGCACACATCACACACGTACTGTCCACTCACTAACACATGCTGGCAACACATTACACTTCAGCCAAGTGGCACATGGGTGGATAATACATACTCAGACCTAACAGTGGTGTAAACAATGCTACATTGACAATCAGAGCTTTGATGCATAATGTCTGTTCAGATATACCTACAAGGATGTAGTTACACTTCCTTGTTGACAACTTGCTATTATTGCTACACTGCTATAGTGTCACACTGTGCATCAGCACCATGTTAGCCTGTCCCTCCATCAATAATGCAGATGACAGGAGGCAGCACAGGTATCATCATATGCACAGGGCTTTTTGTTGTTTGCCAGAGCCTGACATTGACCCATCCACTCGACATGTCTGTGTGTGTGTGTGTGTGTGTGTGTGTGTGTGTGTGTGTGTGTGTGTGTGAGGGACAACAGTACAGCATGGGCCAATGTTGGTGTAATATGTGTGTGTATGTGTGAGCCCTAGTTTTTTTCTTAATGTGTGTGTGTCTGCATGCACACAGCTCCACCATGTGTCTGCCATATATGGTAGTTTGTGGGACAGCCACAGACTGTACCTGCTAGGCTGTACAGATCACTGTCTCTGGCCACGGATACAGTACCTGTGCCTGGCAGGGGTGCTACAGACAGTATCGGGTATCAACCCTGACTGGGTACAGTCATAAGAGGCAGAGGTATGATGACTGGACCCATGTCCCTGCTGGGACTGTCCAGAGCCACGTGCACGTGGTCTACTGGGATGGTCAATGGACAGGCCAACCCCAGCATTGCTGGGGCTGGTCCTGCCACTACGGGAGCAGCCGTGAACTGTGGGTCATCTGTGACCACTGCCAGCTGTTGCTGTTGCTGGCATGCGCCCGCGTCGACGTCACAACCATCCCGCATGGTCCTGGCTCAAGGAAGACATGCTGTGGAGGGCATCTGTTGTCTCCCCCCAATGTCTATCAATGACCTCGGTGTAAGTCCAGATGGCACCGGCAAGGTCACGGATGCTGTCATTGATAGCGGTGTAATGTGCCCTGTGCGGCCTAAGTCCCTGCCTGGTGTACTGTTCCATACGTGCCTGAGCCTACATTACAGCCCGGAACATACGGGTCATCGTAAGACCTGTGAGGGCACGCCTGCCAGGGGCAATATGACCAGTGGTGCTCCCCCAAGAACCCCTGGACCTCCGCCTATGTAGTACCATTCTGGGTCTATGGCTATGGCTGCTGTGAGGGGATGCAAGTGCCATGGGTACCACACTCTCCTGGTCAATGCCAACTGTATGCTGTCCCTCACCTATGGCCATTGGTGGTGAGGGATGTATTGACAGTATGAGTGTGCACATAGATGGGGTTGAACGCTGTGTACTGTTGATTGGCGGACCAACAACAGACCCTGTCAAATCTCCCTGTGCCAAAATACATGTGTCATCATCACCACTATTCGTGGCAGTGGATTCAGGTTGCCTGCTGGTTTCACCAACCCCTAACTCAGCACCTGTGAGAGGAAGACAGGAAACACACTTTACAGTCTGCACATGCACACATGCATACATGCACACATGCACACATGAACACATGCACACAGGAACACATGCACACATGCACACAGGAACACATGCACACAGGAACACATGCACACTCCTCACTACAGCAGATACACACACACAACAGCAATCCAAAACATACTCAATAGTGGTTGAAGGTGGGTGACAGTATCACAAGGCAAACAGTCACGTCACACATGTCAGCATGCAGAATATGTGTTGATCAAGTCCATGCAGTGTGAGTGTAGACAGCCATAGTTAATGACAGTGTACATGGCTGTGGGGCATGTGTGTACCTGTTCAGTGATTGCCTACGCCCTGGTACACAATGTGTACAAGGACACAACTTTTCTGTGCAAGTATTATAAGCTCTGCAATGTCCTGTGCACCATCACTCACAGGTATACATACCATGGCTGCATGTATTATCTGTGTGTCACATGGATTTCCATGTCTGAATGCAGTGTCTGTGTCTGTAGCAGATAATTGTGGACACAGATATAGCACATGCATGCTATGTAGACACACGGGATGAGTGGTGCATGTATACATGAATGAATACCAATCCTGGACATGGCCATTGTACAGTGGTTATGGTGAGTGTGAGTCATATTTCCAGATATGCCAGTGCCAGCCATGGCATTGCATGGTACATGACTGCAACATTCAACATCACACATACCCAATGTGTGTCATGTGACCTATATACCCAATATCATTCCAGGACAAATCTGTGTCACTTTGTACAGAATGTGACTGCTATGCATATTGTGTATAGTTGCATATGTTTGCACACACACAACATGCTATGCATAATGTGTTTAGGTGCATATGTGTGCACACACACAACATGGAGGTGCAAAGCAATGACAGCTATGTGTAGTACTGTGGTCACTGTAACTGTATAGGGTGTAGTACCATTAGCCATCTTCATCATGCATCATGTGGTCACTCAAGGCCACTAAAGTGTGGTAGACCACTGCCTAGCATGCTGTACCTGAACTGCAGTGCCGTGGCTAAGTTCACAATTACACAGCCACGTTGCACAAGGGTGTGTGAGGTGCCCAATAGGGAGCATTGCCTAACATGACTGTGTTATATGTTGAAGAGTGGTGCACAGTCCCATGCTAGGCCTCTACCCCTCAGGTATATTATGTGTGGTGTGTGGATGACATGTGGAATACTGAAGTGTGACCTGGCAGCGGGTGTCCGGTTACACTGTGTAGCATGTTGAGGTGTACTGTGTATGACAAACTTGTTATGTTGTGTACATGTGTGTCAGCTATGCCTATCCAATGTGCAGTACAGTGTTGCCACATTTGTGTCTGGTGCTCTGTGCATTGCATGTGATTGAGGCAGCTACTGACTTTACTGAGATGTATAATGTCTCACAGCAAACATGCACAGCATGCCTTATACGTAGGTGTGTTATGTGTACATGGCCTACACCTCATCTATGACATGCACATTTCAATACCAATTTTAAAGTGTTAACACACTCACCAGCATGTATCGTCTGCCCTGCTGTCACACCAGAGGAACCTACAAGAATATGACACAGTTTTTCAGTGGCCACAACTGTGGCATTGCTACTGTGAGTGTGCTAAACTACAGTAGAACAACAGGCATAGGTGTATGGATACTATTCAAAATATCAGTATTGCA
Organism: Protopterus annectens; assembly: GCF_019279795.1. Lineage (NCBI taxonomy): Eukaryota > Metazoa > Chordata > Ceratodontiformes > Protopteridae > Protopterus > Protopterus annectens. Next base: position 806,850,568 of record NC_056732.1, on the reverse strand, counting down.
CACAATAGGCAGCACAACTGCTAAACACAGTACACATATCACATATGCATAATCTAACAATACAGGTAACAGTAGTCTACAGCTAGGGCATGTTACCTGCACGCCCCATGTCACCATGCTGAGTGGCTCCGGCCTCCATGATGACACATGTGTGATGTTGTTGCTGATGTAGGCCAGGAGCCACCACACTTAGGAGCAGTTCCTCCACTCTGGTGAGGGGGGGATGTATGGCCACCCCATCACCTGTGGCAAGCTGTTGTCTATGGATATCAGACGCACGCCGCCGGACATCTCTAATTAAATCACTGCAGTGATGGCGGACCTGCTCATATGTCCGGTTATGCATGCCTATATCATTTACCCGACTAACAAGTTCTTGCCACAGTGCAGTACGCTCATGCTGGTGCTGGCTGGCCCTGGAAAACAGCAGGGTATAGTGCTGAACCAGGCTGTGTTGGATTTCCTGTTCCTCTGCGGCTGTGTAGGAGGGATTCCTTTGATGAGCCATAAGCCTGGAAGACAAGTAAACGATATGTGTGAGCAAGTCATGTGACCCACTTAACATTATACAGTACAGATATCAGTTAACTGCCATATATAGCATCTGTTCGTCTGTCAGAGGATACACACATTCAGTACTACATATCAGTGCTTAGCCCACAACTGGCTGACAGTGCCTGCCACACTCCATATAACAAACCAGTATACACCAGTACTCGGCACACTGTTTGGGATCCAATACACAGCCTCGCCATGGGGGTACATATCAAGCTAATGCATGAAGAAATATGTCATCCATTGCAATGAATGTGAAGTACAGTTACAGTATAACCAGAACCCACCCTAGTCGTTGATGCCATACCCCTACCTACCATATGTGCACAGTTGTTAATATAGCTGGCATACTGCTGTAGCAGAGTATACATGTTGCTAGGTACACAAGCAAACCCTGCAACACACATGTGGTTGCGGACATGATACAGGCATCATTACACACACATCAGACATTCATACATCACACAAATGTATGCTGATACCGATGAGCATTTCCTGTGTACCTTACAGTACGGTGTGCCCCTACTTAGTGTCACCTATGCCTGAGGTATGTAATCTGTACAGACTACAGGAAACACACAAGACAGTGTTACCAGGGAATGCGAACATATACCATACTGTGCTGTTTAGGCCTACAGCTTCAGGTAGTACAACAGTTCAAATGTCAGCTGGAGTCACCAGCAGTACCACTTGCTGAGCATACATGTATTGCTTCAGCCTACGACGGGACAGCACAGTCATACACAAGGAACTACGTCACAACATATGCCATCCTACTATGTCTGCATCCCAATAACTGACACATCTTTCTCTGGCCTCACACCTAGGACACAAACGACCATGACAGAAACAACCTCAGACTATGTTTTCACACCGTTACAGACCTTGCACACATTCACTGTCACACTCATTCCACCTCACATAGCAGGTATTGCACTGAGTACATGTGTGTGTGCATTGTGTCATAAGTAGGTAATATGCTATTGGCCATAGGGCCTACAGCAGCCAAGACATATGCTACCCTGGCCTTTGACACACATGTAATTTGATTTCACTTGCTCCTGTCAACCGGATACACAGAGGTGATTCCCAGGGCGTGTTACCTATCCCCCAGACAATTATCAGGGGTATCCACGAATGTAGATCCAACACTATCACACCGAGGAAGTGGGAAACACAGTCAAAGTGGTAGTATGTACAAAAATATACCCAAGTTATTCGAATGATGCAATCAATACCACAATTCCACAAGCTCGAGCTCAAACCACATAGAGTAACCGCTCCAAGGCCAATAAACGCTCCAAAAAGATTTATTAATGTAAAATGGATTTCAAAAACAGGCGTTGACCTAGGTTTCGTCCGTCTCCACAGACTTCATCAGAATACATCAATTGAACAAACTAAGCCACTTAAATACAAGTCAATTGGCCGTATCTAATGAATCAATTAATTAACAGTTGACTTAGGAAACAGTTCTTAATTTACAAATATAAAACATCAAACCTAGAACCAAATGCATAAATATATGATATAATACTAAATATATTTAAACACGTCTATTTAAAAACATTATACGTTAAAATTATATATAAATACTGCTATTTATATGTATTTAATTGTGCAATTCTATATGTGTGTGAATAAAATAAAATATAATATAATGTATATGTAATATATAATATATAATGTATAAAAAATATATGTATTATTAATTATAATATTCTAATATAATGATGTTATTTTGTCCTACTATGAAATTACTACTGGTGAGACAATTAATGTTCATAATGTTAAAAAATAAATAAAGTTTATTATGAATCTTAAAATTTATTCACATGTAAAAAAGTTAATATATCAGATACAATATTTATGTGTATGTGTGTATGTGTTTATGTTAAGATTCACATAATGTTACACATCACCCAATTCATTAAATTTTAAATTTTAAAGACCTTGAATAATATACACTTAATGATATTAATTATTTATTAATGTTTAATAAATAAAATATGTTAATATATATATGTGTGTATGTGTGTGCAAAACCTACAACAAAATTGATTTCCAATTCATGTTAAGAAAGTTTTTAAGAAAATGTGTATTTATTTGCCCTTGATGCTGTTTAGTCTCAGAATAGGCTTGATACGGCAATATTCATTCAGACCAGGTTGATTATGGGCATTTAACAATATTTGCATCCTCAATTCTTGGGCATCTAAATCATAATCAATAATCTTACCCTGTGGATCATGTTTAATATGTATAACACCACAAAACTTGAAATAATGATTGGTATATTGTACAATGTGTCTGGCCAACGCGTTGGTAGGTTTAGAATTCTTAATGTCCAACAAATGTTCCCTGATCCGATTCCTCATATGCCTAGGAATCGGATCAGGGAACATTTGTTGGACATTAAGAATTCTAAACCTACCAACGCATTGGCCAGACACATTGTACAATATACAATCATTATTTCAAGTTTTGTGGTGTTATACATATTAAACATGATCCACAGGGTAAGATTATCGATTATGATTTAGATGCCCAAGAATTGAGGATGCAAATATTGTTAAATGCCCATAATCAACCTGGTCTGAATGAATATTGCAGTATCAAGCCTATTCTGAGACTAAACAGCATCAAGGGCAAATAAATACACATTTTCTTAAAAACTTTCTTAACATGAATTGGAAATCAATTTTGTTGTAGGTTTTGCACACACATACACACATATATATATATTAACATATTTTATTTATTAAACATTAATAAATAATTAATATCATTAAGTGTATATTATTCAAGGTCTTTTAAAAATTAAAATTTAAAATAAAAAATTAAAATTTAAAAATTAAAATTTAAAATTTAAAATTTAATGAATTGGGTGATGTGTAACATTATGTGAATCTTAACATAAACACATACACACATACACATAAATATTGTATCTGATATATTAACTTTTTTATATGTGAATAAATTTTAAGATTCATAATAAACTTTATTTATTTTTTAACATTATGAACATTAATTGTCTCACCAGTAGTAATTTCATAGTAGGACAAAATAACATCATTATATTAGAATATCATAATTAATAATACATATATTTTTTTATACATTATATATTATATATTACATATACATTATATTATATTTTATTTTATTCACACACATATAGAATTGCACAATTAAATACATATGAATAGCAGTATTTATATATAATTTTAACGTATAATATTTTTAAATAGACGTGTTTAAATATATTTAGTATTATATCATATATTTATGCATTTGGTTCTAGGTTTGATGTTTTATATTTGTAATTTAAGAACTGTTTCCCTAATTTGTAAGTCAACTGTTAATTAATTGATTCATTAGATACGGCCAATTGACTTGTATTTACTATTTAAGTGGCTTAGTTTGTTCAATTGATGTATTCTGATGAAGTCTGTGGAGACAGACGAAACCTAGGTCAACGCCTGTTTTTGAAATCCATTTTACGTTAATAAATCTTTTTGGAGCGTTTATTGGCCTTGGAGCGGTTACTCCATGTGGTTTGAGCTCGAGCTTGTGGAATTGTGGTATTGATTGCATCATTCGAATAACTTGGGTGTATTTTTGTACATACTACCACTTTGACTGTGTTTCCCGCTTCCTCTGTGAATTATCAGGGGTATGTATGACATCTGCTACTGAGGAGCCTTGTTTGTTAATGCTGGGTGATTTACTCCAGAGTATGGCATATTTGACAATAGGAGCCTATCTCTCCAGTATGTGCTGTTTAGTGAGGTGGCTGGGATTAGGGACCTAGGCCGTGTAGCCTGGTGGGATTGTGAGGTGTTGACATGGTGGTTGTCTGACTGCTATGGGTGTGACACACCTCTGTATGTTCGGCAGAGGTAACCTCTGGGTGGCCAGTATGCAACGCATTGTAGCTGTGGTTATGTCAGTCAGTCTGCATAGGGTATGTGTTTGAGGGCAGTATTACTCTTTGTGATGTATGTCTGTGGCCTTTCCACTTGCTGTAGTTGTCATGTGAGGTACATACCACACGGGGCATTGTGATGAGTACAGGGGAACACTGACCTATATTTCCGTACATGACACAACGTTTGTGATGACATGTACCATGTAGACAGATTATAAGACAAGTGTGGCACTGTGAATATTAAAGGGGAGGCTACTGTCCACCTGTATCCCATGTTCCCTTCTGACACCTTCAGTGTTAGGCAGGCAACCACCTATCTGGTAGTTAGTGGGTAAAGTGTTTTGGAATGGGGTATGGCACTACAGTATCAACAATGGTGTTCAGTCCATGCCTTGGTCACCAGGCACCTGTTGCAATACGTCTGACCCCGTGTCTCCCTCTCTCACTATATATATAGATATATATATAGATATATATATATATATATATATATATATATATATATATATATATATATATATATATATATATATATATATAGATATACACACACATATCTATATATATATCCATATATATCTGTATATATCTAAATATCTCTATATATATCTACATATGTATATATATAGATATCTATATATATCTATATATATACATATCTATATATCTACATATCTATATATCTAGATATATCCATGTATGTATGTATATATATATATATATATATATATATATATATATATGAATATATATATATATATATATATATATATATATATATATATATATACACACACACACACATATATATATATATATATATATATAGATATATATATATATTATACACACATACTTGTAAACATCCATTGCTGTACATATACATGCACATATAGGTACATATACTGCCAACCTTTCATGGTGGGAATATCAATTATGAAACGGTTGTGAGACATACAATTATGTAATAATATTGCACAGTGTTGTGCAGAATGCATTTTGCTGTCCTCAGGCTGTATAGCTGTAGCAGACCTCACTGGCTGTAACTCAGTCCCACAGCATTTAACCACCACATGGCATATACCTGCACTGCTTGCTATTTTCAATGCCACACACTACAACCTACATAGATATGTGCACATAGCAACCTTCAGCTACATATATATGTCTAACCTTCACTAACAGTTGCAGTATGTCCCTTGCTCTATGCACATCTGCATATACATATAGATACGGACTGCTACCACATATGGAAGGTTCACAGTATGTAGAGTACCCTTCAGACACACCATCCGGATGCCAGTAAATACATCTCTCTTACATAACTTACCTTTGTATTTCCCATTTCTGTCTGTTGTACCTGTTGTCGTGTTTTTTTTTTTTTTTTTTTTTTTGGTGTCTCCAACTGCCTCTGTTTGTTTGTCTGTCTGTCTCTGTCTGCCTGGCTCTCTCTCTCTCCAGTTGCTGCAATGATATGATTGCATGTGTGGACAGCAAGTACAGGCTGCTTTTGTAGGTATCTGCACATGTGCATGTGATGGCCTCTGCACCAATTGGTGCCCACCATTTAGTAATTGTATGCAGCCTGTTGTGTGGTAATTGGAGTTCTCACTGTGATTTCAGGACACTGCTATAAAATGATTGGTTAGGTAGACATAGGCCTTTCAGTTTTGCAAGGTGGGGACCATGCTTGTTTGCTGTGGACACTGTTGTGTCAGTCAGATGGTTGGTATATGTCTCATATCTGAAGCTGGGTTGTAGTCAGTGAAATACATGTTGTACTGAAACATGACTGTTGCTTCTTCCAGTACACTCTTCTCAGTGTGTAAGTTTACTCACACCTCCTAATTCTAACACTGGATACATGGGAGTATGTACTTTCTTTTGGAATTAGGGAATTAACTGGCATACTACAGTAGTTATTGCAATGTATTCCTATGGCTTTCCTATTTTCCTATTACATTCACTCCTTGTAATGCATGTTATATTTCTTTATTGCAATGTATTCCTATGGCTTCCCTATTTTCCCTTTACATTCATTCCTTGTAATGCATGTTATATTTCTTTCAGCACCAAGTTATTGTATATCTGCTGTGGCTTAGTGGTACATCATGCAGACTGGTGAGTCCCAGGTGTGGGGTTTGAGACTGACAAGGGTATTTTACTTTGCTGCTGAGCAGTACAAGGGCCTTGTCATACTGACTAAGGCATTTTTAAGCAGTTGTAAGCGGGTTTGTGTGGGTTTGCGCGATGCTTAGCGATGCTAAGCTAAGGTTAGCTTAGCTTATTTTATGTTAGCAATACTAAACTAAGCTTGGCATAGCTTATCATATCTTAGCAATGCTAAGCTAAGTGCACACATGCGCACACTTGTGCAAACATGCTTACTACTGTTTACAAGTGCTCACTCCCGCTAACCCCCGTGCTCATTTCTTTGACAGAAAAGTAAATGGGGATATAGGAATGTGGTGATAAAGGGTGCACAAAGAGTGGAAGACAGTATGAAAACCAGCTTGGGATGTACACGATGGGTGTGGAGAAGGTCCATAGCTGCCCATTTCTTTACCAGCAACAGTTGTGCATATGCACTACATTAGGTGGGATATTTGAAACCTTCCACCACTGAGAGAGGGGTGAGGACAACTAAGTATGTTGTACTACCAGTTATGAATATCAGGCACATGCACTGTTTGTGAACTGCTATACTGTCATTAGTACGGTACTCACTTCTGAACAGTTTGTGGTTTGTTTGTATTGACATTAGCACAGTCTTCTCAGGACAACTGGACATATTTCTGTACTGTGTATGCCTACTGACACCCTTGGTTGTGCCTGACTACATGGGTATATAGTACCTTTGGGTAGGGGTGCAGAACTGCAGAGTGCATTATTTATTATCGTGTGATGTTTATCTTACTGAACATGCAGAGTTGCTGTTTACCTTTAAGTCTATGAAGGCTTGTAGTCCATCTAAGTAGCTCCCACCTGTGGACATATCCAGATGGTAGACAGAGGTCAGCCTAGAATTCTTTGACTGTGCACCACAGCAGTGTTTTCAGCACCTGAACAATGGCATTGTCACAGGTGGTTGCTAGCGGTACATGGCTACATCCTTTGATATTCCTGTGTTGTACTTCTACATAAGGGCATGCTTGTGGGATTCATTATACAGCTATTTGTAGAGTGTGTAACAGCAAACAAGCTGATATGCCTGTGTGTTTCTGACTCTTCTAGGCCTCAGATACTCTCACGTATATATTTGAACAGCCTCAGGGAAAGGTACATATAACTGGGATACACCTGTCCTATAGTTCAGATAGTTTGCATTTCAGACTTTGGGGGATTCAAAGCATATCTATTACTACACCTTTTCTGACATGCAAGCAGTGTCTACTCTCACTTATTGACATTTGTCATTAAGTGAGATTCAACACCTTTCTGCCTACTGTTAGTACATTTCATGGGGAGTCAGAGGGGCACAGCTAACATATGTTTACAAATCAGGGTCATCACTGTAGAGCAGTCACTGTTGGGAGGTCTGGCCTGTGACCTATGCAAATATGCCAGTGTTTATCCTGCTCTGATACTGTGTGGGGTTTGTAAGCTGCTACTGTAACCTTATTCCCTACTAGCATGGCTGATTCTCTTTTCACAGTCATGTCATACAATTCAACAACACTTGCTGGTTAAGGCCCACAGAACAAGATTTGTGTTATGCCATTCCTGTTTTCCCTTTACATTCACTCATGGTAATGCATGATATATTGCTTTTAGCACTAAGCTGTTGTATATCTGCTGTAGTGTAATGGTACTTAATGTAGACTGGTGAGTCCAAGGTCCCGGGTTCGGGACTGACAAGGGTATTTTATTTTGCTGCTGAGAAGTACAAGGGCCTTGTCATACAGAGTGACTAAGGCACTTTTAAGCAGTTGTAAGCGGGTTTGCGCGATGCTTAGCAATCCTTAGCTAAGCGCACACAAGCTCACACCCACGCACCCCCACTAACCACTGCTTAAAAGTGCTTACTCTCGCTAAACCCCGCGCTAATTCCTTTTAAAGAAAAGAAAATGGGGAGATAAGAATGTGGTGAAAAAGGGGGCACAAAGAGGGAAAAACAGTAGGGAAACTAGCTTGGGATGTGCAGGATGGGTGTAGGGAAGGTCCATAGCTGCCCATTTCTTTACCAGCAACAGCTGTGCATAGGTTTGACATTTGGTGTGAAATTTGAAACCTTCCACCCCTGAGAGAGGGGTGAGGACAACAAAATATGCTGTACTGCCAATTAGAATTATCAGTTTACATGTCCAGTGGACATGTGTGTGAATTGGGCAGCTATGTGTGGGGTGTAATTTTTTTGTGGGAACAGATTGCCCTTTTTTTTAATTTTTTTTTCAGGTGAGAGTGGAATGTGAGGTAGAGGATGTAGGTCTATTTGGGGTGGTAGGTTGGGGAGGTAAACAGTCAAGACAAACAAGACGCATACAGGGGCAGAGTTTGACACAGGGGGTGGGTGAACACAATTGATGGGGAAGTTTGTTTGGAAATCGCAAGCCCATGAGCCCACAGATGGCAACAGTGGAACTGAGATCCCCACCCATGGGCAGTCAACACTGCACCTTCACAGCCCCGAGGGTGGCTGTGCTGGGGGCTGAGTAGGACAGGCAGGCTTACCTGAGAGATGTGCCACTCTTGCCTCAAGCAGGCGTAGGGGATTAGCGACTGAACGCTGGATCTCCCTACGCACCACAGCCCGGACCCTTTGAAGGGTGACAGGTGGCCCTTCTCCGCCCACACTTGCATGGGGGGTATGAGCCCCATCCCATGCAGCGCTTCCACCTGAAGGTGGCACAGGACCAGTGGAGGAGGGGAGCCCGGGCTGGGCACCGGAGCTGCTGGTGCCAGGCGCACTCACCAACTGAGGAGGGACAGGTGGGTCCGCTGGGACCGCCCTTCCCATATGTTCTGTGATTAGGTGTGTTTAATTACAACATAAACAACAGCATTCCAGATTAGTTGTAACAGCATGCAGTAATATTTCCATTAACCCAACACACCAAGGTTCCAACAGTTGAACAGCAAGCATAACACAGGCATATATTGAACAACAGTGGATATTCCAACAGCATGCAGGGATGTTTGGTAGCAACAGGCCACCATGAACGTGGTGTTTGAATAGGGCACATGTATCAACATCATTGCAAATATTTATAAAACAATAGGGCATATGTCCCAACAAATATTTAAGGTTACACATACCCATTGAGGTGTGGAATTGCATGGTTTATGCACATATGGTAGGGTGTAAAAAAACCTCGGTTAACATGTTATAATGACCTTTTAGTCTACACTACATTCTCAGTGACTGCAAGTGTATATCCCCTACCTGTATTATTACACTTGCCACCATACATTAGGTTGTGTCATGGGTTTGGCTAGTTCAATATATGCCTGACCTATATCTGACATACTAACTGTCCAGGATGCAGATGTTACTGCTACATATTTCTTGTTTGCATTTATATTTCTTTATCTACATATCTGGGATATTTTCACATGACATTTTCACTTCGATTTGTACAGAACCCTGCATTTCTTGACACACACTCACATTTCTGGTGAATAATTACATGCTACATGTGTGCCAGGTTTACTTATTCATGCCAGCCAGTAACTGACTATTGTGGACTGTATATATGTTTCACAGCTACTAGCACTTCCATCACCCACTTTATATGGGACTGCATAACTCCGTGTTGCCAGCACATTTTCAAACAGTACTGTTTGTATAATGCAAAGGTACAACAACATTTCAGACTCTGTGACACAGACACACTCTGGGTTTTAGACCTTTATTAATGACATTGCACACTTTTCCACAGGCTCACTCCTTTATTTGTTTTAATGGTGTTTGTGGCAGACATGTTCAAGACATATTATACCTTTATTAATAGGTTAGAACAATCTTTTTTCAGGCTCACTCACTTATGTTATATGACAGTGCCTGCAGGGATATTATTCCAGACATATAGTACCTTTCTTAATGGGTTACTACATTCTTTTTCTGCCTCTCTGACGTTTTTATCTGACAGTACATGCAGAGGACTTATTCAAGCAATTCTATGGCTGTTTTATTGGACTACAACACTTTCTTTCATGCTTCCTCCCATATTTTATATAACAATACATGCAGAATAAACACTAACCTGCCTGGTGGCACAGCCTTAGCAGCCTATCAGCATAGGCTTGCTGATTCGCAGCACGGTCACCTGCAGCTGTAAAGTAAATGTAGGGATATTGAGACATACCTATCCGTTATACATACTCCATTTTCAATTCTTACATACTGCATTCCATGGCTACACACTCAGTTGTGGGACATTCTGCAACCCACGGGCCTCCTGTATCCACTGGTTCAGGCGGTCCTACTTTCGTCTCTTTAGGTCTGCATGGTGGTGACGGACCTGCTCACCAGTCTGAGGAATGCCTGTGGCACTGGTGAGGTCACGAGCTAACCGGTTCCAAGCCTCTGCCTTGTACTCCATCCCTTGGAACTGGCCCTGCAGGAGTCTTGTCTCGTGATGGTGGGCAAGGAGCCAAACCATGTATTTGGACTCCTCAATGCCCCAAAGTTGCACTCGGAAGCATGAACCCTCTCCTGCACCTGCCATTCTGACTGCAAATGTGAGCTACAATCAGTTATGGTGAGTATTCCCACCTATGGGGCTTAAATATGCCGCATTTGCCACACTTTTTTGTGATTGGCCATTTTGTAATATTCTCGGCTGACTGCAGACCTGCTTAGTAATGGTTAAACTACCATTCATAAGTTTATGAATGTTAATAGTGGCTGCTTCTCCTATGTTGTCATGGCTTAGTGGTTCTGTACTTTGATTATGATGCAAGGGGTACTGGGTTCGACTCTTGTCATTCTTTTATTTTAATACTGTCTAGACAGGCTAGGGGGTGTGGCTGTGTTTAAGCAACTTAGCTCTATGTTGCTCCCTGGTGCCCTGCTTGGCATGGCGTGCACGTCCACGCAAACACATTGCACTGGCTATAGCACTATTACACTATGGGCAACTCTGTTTAGCTGGGTGAAGCACTATTAAACTATGGGCAACTCTATTTAGCTGGGTGAAGTGCAATTACACTATGGGCAACTCTGTTTAGCTGTGTAAAACGTTGCTTAACAGCAAGTTATTATATATCTGGGTCCTTTAAAAATATATATTTTGTTCACTGATACATTTGCCATGTCACTGCTTTTAATAAAATTTTAATCATATATGTCTATTATTTCAAATACTGATTTAAAACATAAATAAGAAGGGGAGTGGTGGGACTCAAACAGTGAATACCTTCTCTTTGTGCATACGCTCTACCATTACGCTATTGCTATTTGGATTAATTTGCATAAGTAATTCTTATATGCTCTTCAATGCCACAATTGCGAACTGTGGTTAAGCAATGGGTATATCCGCTCAAACAAACGCAAATACGGGCAGCTATATTGTGGATTTAAAAAAATAAAATTAATATTTTACGTTTTATAACTGTGATGGGAGTTTACAGTGTCAGGGAGTGTGGTATTGGGTGCAAGTACATTTGAGCGAACTCGCTCTTGTCTGTTGACATTATGCTTTTTAAAACCTTGCAGGGGCGTGGACTTTTAGACTGCTCGCAGTTGGACACTCGCCCTGCTTGCCTACTCAGTCCGTGTAAGAGTTACGGATGAGTCAGTGTGCCCTCATGAATATTCATGCTATGCTGACATCATACCGTTCAACTGCAGCCTCCAAGTAAGACATATTAAGTCTTACACGGAGGTTTCATGAATCCGGGGGTATAACTTTAAAATGGCCAAAGTTGCCAAGAAAAATTCCATAATCTTCACTCTATTCCATATGCTTATATTGGTGGCAATGTGGAAAATACTCAGACACCATATAAATCAAAAATACTGAAGTGGTGAATAGACAAGAAATGGTCTACAACAGTTAAAGAGTACTATAGTTTCTTTTTTTTGTCTTCCTTTAGAGCTCTATTACTTTTAGATGGAAAAGAACTTGTATCCTGCAATCCCCTGTCAAACCCAATATAAGGCTTCCACACAATTAAGATCTGCTGCATATAAATAAGTGGTAATTTTGGATGAACATGAGTTCTGAATAGAAAAATAGCTAAAAGATTATGTGGAATAAGTGAATATGCAAGTTTCTGATACAAAATATGTGACTCCGTACAGCTCAAACCACATCACATGTAGCTGTCTGCATAAGACTAGTGTGCCAACATAGTGCTGGTTGGAGTCCACAATTTAGCATAGATGCCCTGAGAGAGTGAACCTCAAGACAGCCAGCACAGGGTGGGTGAGGAGGTGTAGCCCTCACAACAAAATAAATGGAGGTAGAGCTAATAAATGAGCAGTACCTGCTTGGTTTGCAATTTGCTGTGTGAACTGTCCTGTAGTCTGATCAGTAGACAACAGTAACATGTTTTGTTCTGTACTACTAAAGAATTAAGTCCTTACACTGCTGCAAGCAAGCTTAATATTGCAAGCATTATTGCTGAAACAAGTTTGTTTTGTAGTTTGTGTATGCCATCTGACCAATAAATGCATATATGAGTAAGAAAAGCGAAGTGGAAACATTCAACAACTACCCCTTACACACATCTATCAGAAATTTTAGTTAGGGTTAGAGCAAAATCAACATTTTGTGGAAGAGATGTAAACTGGAGAAACTGAGGCTTGGATATGGAAAGGCTTACCATGAAGGAGAAGATTTCACAGACAATTTTTCATCATGCTAGGCTTCCCTATTCTTAGACGACCCTACCACTTAGGTTTTCTATTCACAGAAGCAACAGCTTGGAGACCATTCACACTGGCAGAGCTACATGATAATGTGGCAGTACTGGGAAGTAAATAATACAAATTAGAAATGCCCACCCAAAAAGCAGGTGTCTCCAATCACTCGACAATGTAAATGTTCACTGTTGGAGAAAAAAGTGACAGCTGTAAAAAATTGTAGTCACCCATTCATTCCTATAGGAGTACTTCCTGTGTAGGCCAGTTAAGAGAAATTGTGGGGGTGGGCATTAGTGTTCAGATGTGTGCTTGTGTCTGCAGAGACATGAATAAAACTGCATGAAGGTGTGTGTGTGTGCGTGTGTGCGTGTGTGCGTGTGTGTGTGTGTGTGTGTGTGTGTGTGTGTGTGTGTGTGCGTGTGTGCGTGTGCATGTGCGCGTGTGTGCGTCTGCGTGTGTGCGTGTGTGCGTGTGTGTGTCTGTGCACATGTGAGTATGTGTGTATGTGTGCACGTGTGTGTGTGTGTGTGTGTGTGTGTGTGTGTGTGTGTGTGTGTGTGTGTGTGTGTGTGTGTGAGTGTGTGTGTGTGTGTGTATGTGTGTGTATGTATGAGAGAGTGGCTGAATGTGCTATGTGTAAGTGTAGGGGCTGTGGCTGTCTTTACCAATGCAATGTGTGGGACACTAGAGTGAGTACTACCACCATCAGGTCTTGCAGTGCTAATGTTGGTATGTTTATATAGCAACACAGAGAGTACAAGTGGTGATGGAGAGGATCAGAGTGCATTACAAACTGTGGAGGGAGATGACACAAAAGGAAGGTTAACAGCATGATGGGGATGAGCTGGAGTCCCTACTGCTGCTCATGTTGTCTTAGACAGGAACTCAGTCACATGACTTGACCTCCCCACTGTGTCCTTCCAAACATGTTATTCACTTGAGCTTGGTCTCCAGATGGCTAGTGTAGTTCTCAGGGTGACAGTCCACAATCATCACCTTCTCTTCCTCCTCCTCCAACTCTTGCTGGGTAACAAATTATAAAGTACTTATGGTGTCACCAAAGGTAACAACAGCATCTGCCTCCAGTGATAAATCACTCCTCCAAGAGCATGGCTGAGAGATGCTCTGGAACACGAAATCAAACCAGGCATTTTATGATCATGGTTGATGGGGCACTTTAGCACAAGTAAATATAGTCACTGGCCAAAACAGAACCCAAAAATAGGTTCAAAGAAGGATTGTAAACATGACTGTACATGTGTGCATGAAGGAAATATAGGTGGCACAGGGATGAAGTACCATGGGTGGGGGTATGCCAACAACGCCACCATTAATAGACAAGTAGGAGTTAATGGCATCTTGTTCTGAGAGACCAGACAGTACACAAATCAATAGTGGTGTGCTAAACATGGGAAAAGAACTACACAGAGCACATTGATTATTAACTGGTGATCACTACTTAACGTAGCACCATACAATTAGTTACCATGGATTTTTTGTCATTAATTGGACATTGGGACTACAGTTATAGCACCATCCTGCTTAAAGTATGTTAGCTTTAGATTTTTTGTGGCAATTTGTTACATAAGTTTGCCTAAATTGTTGAAGGGTGCATTCTTATACTTGTCTATGTTTATGCATTTTCAGAGATGTTACATTGTCACATTCCTCCACCATGGAGAAAAAAGTTTGATTGTCACTGTGGAACTGTCTAGCATTGATGATGACGGTGGCCAAATCCTGGCACAGGTGGGGTCCATGGTAATGTCGATAGATACGAGTAATGCAATAGCCTCATCCCCTTCTCCTTTCATGAAAACACTTCCTGTGCTTGTGCAACCCACTTCTCAGTCCCAGGATGCCACAGTAGACCAATATTTGGCTGGTACAACAACATAAGATTTGCCTTTTTTCCAGTAGCAGAATCATCCTAGTTTTCTTGCAGCTTTACTGATTATAAGGAGGCAGCAGGTCCCGAATAGTGGTATCTGGTAATGCTATAGATACTCCCTCCTTCCTGATCTGAATATCTCTGAGGCCACAAGTCAGCATTTGTGCAGGGCCATTATACTTATACAGGTGAAGGTCAGTGCAGCTTTAGCAGAGCTGGACACAATGGTAAGTGATCTGCATGACAAAATGTGAGAGGGCCTCTCCTATTTAGATAGTATAATGAAAGGGAAGTCTATATGCTGCAGATGTTCATATGGCCTCCACTATTCCTGAGCCCAGTCCACAATAAGAGAGAGTGGAGGTACAGGCTAAGTCCTGTACCACCGTTACCTCCATCCCTCCATCCAGTGTTGAAGGCAATGCAGGATGCAGCAAGCACAGATACACATGGGATGTTTGTGCTGAGATCACCCATAGTTCATCACACCATTCTTACTCACAGAGCACGGTCATCTGTGCAGACTGTGGATTGTGCATGTGGTCTTCCCAGAAGGGGACACTACCACGTATGGGGACATATTTTGTCAGTACTCATATGATCTGCAGGTATGTTAGGCCTGTCTGTCAGACCCAAGCAGAATGTTGCATCTTTTTGTTGAGCTGTGTCACTGTACACTCACGCAAGCCTATCAGCACTGCTCACCTTTTCTCAGTTAAATCACAGTGGAGACACCAATTCCTCCCAGACTAGCCTTTTGGGCTCCTTGCTCTCACCTGTTCATAAGACATACACCCACACACAGCATTAGCCACCAACAGAACCCCCAAATACCCATCCATTGTTAACACCTGCTGCTGTTGACCAGCACCATCTGTGTATATGCTAACAATTGTGCTTTGCCCTCAGTATTCTGCTACCTGTATAGTCTATCTCTGATGTGCCATGTGGCTAATCTATGCATGGTATAGCTTAGCCTGATAGCACTGCTGCATGTATCTTTATTACTGTTTTATGTTATCCTTAGTCTGGCACACAGTTTTGAACCATTTGCTGCCTCTTAGCCAGTGCCATAGCATACTGTTTCAGCAGCCACCTCACACAGCCATCCACAGAAGCTGACTTTCACAGTCTTCTCATTATGAATGTCTTCAACTGCTACCTCCAGGTTTTTCTCCTCTCAAATGCCTCTCCCCTACTGTGTCTATTTGCATAGCCACATCTTTTGTAACAGTGCACACACTGCAACTATACTACTGCATGTTTCAGAGTCATACTTTTAGGCACCACTGGATTCATCTAGATAGACAATGCAGGCTTTTAGCAGTCCAAACACACATTCAACAGTGATTCAAATCTATTACCAGGAGATGCAGTATATACTCTGACACAGACTGTGGATTTCTTATTGTCTCATCAGTCATGTCTCCAAGGCATATCCTGCATCAATAATAAACTGGCACAAAAAAAAAATCATGCTGCACATGTCACTGATAAACATCATCCACGTACCTGATGTCAGAGTCTTGGACACTGCCTGGGTGATCTGCTGACACATTGTATATTATACCCTGTGCATTGCAAGCCACCTGGCATTGGATAGAATATTGTTCCTTCTGACTGAAATACTATCACTCCTGGTGTAACCTTTATTGTAATGTGTATGCAGTCAATGTCTTTCACTACCTTAGGAATTTCAGCCTGCATGATGTTGTTTCTATCCTCTGTGGTGCATGGAAACTAAATGATTTCCTCCATGTTTTGAAACATGGCATTGAGAAAATGGTGGAGTACCATTGATGAATATGTCTAGATTACACCCACCATGTTCCCTGTTGGTTACTGAAAGGTCCTTGTAGCCAAAATGATCAAAGCTACATGTACTGTGGCATACAAGAGCATCGCATCTCAACCAGCTCCTATGTGGTACGTCTGTCCACAAAGAAGCACTCCACTATTTCAGTGTCATGGAAGGCATGGGATGTTAGGCAAAGATGGATAATATGGAAGTACTCTGCATAACAGCACACACCACCATGACTAACAGCTGTGACATCATCTTGTGTATATATATATATATATATATATATATATATATATATATATATATATATATAGTAAAACAGCAGCTACCTAATACATGTTTTTGAGGTCTGTTTTCCATAAGTCTAGACTTTTATTGCAGCCAACAACTCCAGCAGTCATGTTTCAACTATGTCCCTGAATTGTGCCACCATATGGTTTACTTCACCTGAGTTTGTCATGACCCTTATTTTAATAATGATGCTCATTTACGTCATTATAATTGTTTTCCCAGAAAAAAATACCATAACATCTCCCAGCACAAGTGCATATAAGCTCCAGTGGTCTTTGCAAATTTACAGCATATAACCTAGATCACCTCTGTTCTAATGCTCCCCGTTAGCATGCACACTCACAGGGACACCGTCTTTCCCCTTTGCCATTCTGCCTGTACCACCTGATATCTTTAACTTGCCTCGCAATAACCAATAACCAACCATCCCAACCAGTACAAACCCTTCTGCTCTACAACTTTGTCTAATCCAAAAAGGACCAGACAGCACCTCTCCCTATACTAACAGTCCGTAGTTTGAGCCAGTAAGCAGTTAATTTTAAACCATTGCTCAAAGACTTGAACAGTCTGCAGGTTTTACATCCCAGCCAAAAGTAATCACTCTCTCAAACATCAGATAAAACTGGTACCTTAGTTGTTACAAGATACTCACTGATAGTTTTTTCGCTCACATCTCAGGGGTAGAACGCATCCCCCTCCACCCTCGTACTATCCCTAAGCCCTCACCCACCAACCTACTGCACACCTCCCTTCCTATCATCACTCTAGCTTATCTTCCATCTCCCCCCATGCTTCTACATAGGACTGCCACTCACCACAGTGCCATTTTTAAAATGCCTATCCCACCTGGACAGGTCAACCACAAGTCCCTGTGGCCCCTCGTGTAGTGTGCATGCCGGTAAGATGCTATTTTTTTTCTGATATCTGTTGCCAGTTTACTGTTACTTTTTACTAACTTTAACTGTGTGTTATGTTTTGAACTGCATTGATCCAATTGTGATCTATTGCCTGTTACCTGCTGATACACTGCATGCCATTCATTGAATTTACACACGTTGACAGGACATTGTTATTGTAATTGCATAATAATATTGCTCTGTTGTCATTTATTCTACTAGCTGCTGCTACATACTGTTCAGAGTTTCCCAGAGCTATTTTATCCAAGTTAATGCTTATGTCCAAGTTGTTGTAACTGCTGTCCATAACTGTGCGCCAATTAAGTGCAAATAAAACTCTGTTATAAATTAGTCTG
Source organism: Protopterus annectens (assembly GCF_019279795.1). NCBI lineage: Eukaryota > Metazoa > Chordata > Ceratodontiformes > Protopteridae > Protopterus > Protopterus annectens. The sequence goes on along the minus strand of NC_056732.1, from coordinate 806,832,032 downwards.
TAACTGCTGCTGCTGACCATAACTGTGCAGTTTGTCACAAAGTGCACACATACAAATAAAGCATTATAATTGCAAAGTAATCCACTGTCAGCACACTGTAAAAAACAGTTGTAGCTATTCACCTACAACTATCCTACTATTGTTGTACAAATGCTTCACCCTGAGCAGCCTAGTGCTCCGGATTGTGTGGAATGGTCCACTTTTAACATCGTCTTAGCTGACTGTTTTGCTGTTCCACATTGAACAGTGCTGGCTCCACTTTGCGTTTTTTGATTGGCTTGTATAATGCACTGCGGTATATGAGCCAATCGAGTCACTCCTCCTGAGGCAAAGGGAGCTATTGAGGGTAAAGAAAATTCAGCCAATTGCATGCTGCTAATAGTTTTCATGACACTGCAGTACTTGCAGGGCACAGAGGGAGAGAGAAAGAGAGATTGTCATTTTGATTTTCTGTTCAAATGAAAATAAAGACAGACACATAATATTTAAAACTATACCATGGCAACTGGTGCAGAGTAGATATAAATGCATAGTGTTATGGCTTGCTTAAACTCTTTGAGTATGCAATTTAAATTATGGTAATCAAGCCCATGTCTACATCATGTAACTGTCTACAACTGGTTACCTTAGCAACTACTTAAGCTGTTACCTGTAACCCTGTTAAGGGCATCAGCAGAAATTACATCAACAATGAGATGTCTGTATCAGCGGCAGTATTTCAACTACTGCTTGCATGGCAAACAAAGAAAAAAATTACTATTTCTGTCAGAAGTCGAACAGAATTAAATGGAATACAAAAAGGTCCTGGAAGCAAATGAAGCAAATACCTTTATGGTCAGGAGGTTAGAGCTGCACAGACGTCTACACATTATTCCATGTGAATGTTTTGGGTACACTTTCAGAACAACTACTTACATTTATCAATGTTCACAGCATTTAATCAAATCTGCTATGTGAGAGTTTGGTTCCATTCATAGTAAAAGTGAATAATGTTATACAAAATAGGAAAATGAACACTGTGGCTTCTATGGGAGTGCTGTGCCTTCAGTAGTCCAGCTTTCAAAGTTAATCATTCAACTCAGAGATCGCTGCAGCTCAGGTTTTACACATATAAAATGTCAACTGTTGAAAAAATGTTTTATTTGTCCACAAATCCAACATCATTTTTTTTACATACTTGGTAACGGATGCTTTGTCCAGCTTCTTAAGTTCCTTGCCTCAAACACCCTAGTCTTTCTAAGAAATTACCGAGTTAAACCTAGTTAGATATAAACTTCAAATTAAATTAATTTTCTGAGTATCAGAGCTTGCAATCATTTGTACAGTACAAATGATTAACACTTAAATATTTTGCATTACAGAAATTACCTTTGTTGTGCATCACATCCAATACAAACCTGCAGTTGCAGAGGAACTACAGAAACTCAGCTTCTGTTGTGCAACTATGCGAACGATAAAACAAAAATATTTATGACAAAACTGAGTGCATATTGCATTAAATATTTATGTCCGAAGAAAAAGAAAAGTTTTCTGTCTAACTTGCCCAGTTTGTACAGCTAACATCTTTGTACTGTCTTTCCTCCTACCTCACCACCCACCCCAGGCCATCTTAAAGAATTTCAGTGTCTTGAAAACTGACTGCCCAATCAGGTTATATTTATTTTTCTGTCTTTTAATGAAGACATGCTTTCTAATGCCTAGGATGAATGTTGTACAGTTAGTCAGGTAGCTGTTCCCCTCCTGTCTCCCCTGGCTTTTGTGTTAAGCTATAACCCAATGTATCTTCAGAGCCCACACCCTCTCTCTCCTTCCTCACCTCTCCTCAGGTGATAAGAGCTCTATCTCCCCAACCTTTCCTCTTGTCAGCTCTCCTCTCTTCCCTTCATTACCTTTGTCTGTACACTCTCAGTGACCTTTAGCTTCCTCTCCTTGTCTAGGCACCAGGAAAGAGCATAGTATTCCGTTCAGGCCTACCAGCTGTCTAAAAATGAGTGGTAGAACCTTTCAGCTTCCACAGTCTATTATTATAAGGATTAAGTCCACCACCTTATTAGTCACTGATGCACTTCCGCAGTCTGCAAGGAGTGATTCTTTTCTACCTCTGCTATCACCCTGAGGACTCTTTTTCCTGCTTTATGCTTTGAGGGAGGAGGGGACCTGATGGACTGATACAGTGAAATGCCTCATAAGACCATAATAGGAGAAGGATGAAAAAATGTCAGAAAAATACAGTAAGGGGATGGGAGCTAAAATGTAATATTTGTGGGGATTTTAAGCTTCCAGAAGCAGACATGGAAATTCTATGACACCAGAGTAAAGGAGAAGTGGGAGTTGATGGAGATTTTGGACCATGAGATCTTTTGCCAGCTGGTGCAGGACTACTCTGGAAAAGATAGAATTCTGGATATGGTCCTATCTGATGGATGTTGAGGTAAAGACACCATTAGGCAATGTTAATCATGCCATTATTTCGTTTGCAGTAGGAGGAAAGGTCAATAACACAAAGACAAAGGTGATGGTGTGATTTTAGGATTATGATGCACTTAGGGAGAGGTAAGACTGATTAAGAAACTGGGAGAAAAGTAAACGAGTAAACAGTTTATATGTACGGGTCAAGGATAGAGTACTTGGGGATATGTGCAAGGGTGTGAAAAATAGCTAAAAAAGAAGAGAAGGCCAATGCAAATAGAAAGGAGAGTGAGCGAAGCCAGTGATTAGAGCAAAAGTGAAGACATATGCCAGGCAGAACTAAAGAAAGGGATGGGAGGATAAGAAAACACAATGCAAGAGGGGCCAGCAGAAGTGAAGGTGCATGTTGAAAGGGAATTAGCAGTAGGGATTAGGAAGGGGAACACATACTTTTTTGATATATGACAGAAAGGAGGAAACATCGGACCATGAAGAGCAAATATAGAAGGGAGATCTCAGAAGAAAAAATAAATTTCTATCACTTTTCCCCCTCACTAAATGTGGTTACGGCAAATTGCGTTTAAAGAGAGAGAGAGAGAAAAATAAAATAGAAACAAAACGGTACCAAAGTAAACAACTGAAATACCACCAGTTAAAAGGAATCATTTTTAACTGCTACTATTGCAGTTATTTATTTTGGTACTGTGTGTGTGTGTGTGTGTGTGTGTGTGTGTGTGTGTGTGTGTGTGTGTGTGTGTGTGTGTGTGTGTGTGTGTGTGTGTGTGTTTGAGTTTTTCTATATGAGTGAGCCACTGCTTTTTGCTTCTACATCTGTGTTTACATGTAACTATCTGTGTCTGAATGATAGTGTGTGTGTGTATCATTAAATACTTACATATGATATATTTTGGTTGAAAGGGCATGGCCATGGTCAAAGTATGATTTTCGCACAGTGTGAAAATTGGTTGTTCCACATTTTGACTGTTTGCCACAGATTGCTATAGTCTGTGTTCCACATTGGTCTCTTATCAGGTTGAGACCTATGGCTTCACCTTTATCCTTTGACTCCCCTATCTGCTCCCCTTTAGTAGCAACCTGTACATGGGTAACACAAGCTGAACAGCAGCTCGCTAGGCAAAGCTACCATATTCCTGGCCACATCTTTGTACTCTTGTGATTTACTGAGATAAAAAACAAAAGAGTACTTGATAAACTCTACAAAAGTGTGTATTACCGGCAATATCAAGAAAAATAGCTTGTACAGTTTTAGATCACTGTGTTTAGTACTAGGTGTTGTTTTCCCACATATTCTTCGCCTGATATTTTCTGTTAAGATATCATTTGCATTTTTGCAATATTTTTAGGTTACATATCTTCATTTTAAGTGTGATTACCTGTGTTTCTACTGCTACCAGATACATAGCTCTGTAAAGGCTTCCCTCTTGCATAGTGTATTGCCCTGCACCTCAGCCTACTATCCTACACTGCTGTGATCTCACTGCTGATCTACATTGATGATAGTACATACGGTATGGGCTACCCTACATTCTACACTCGCACACTCTCTCTCATTCACTACCAATGCTATTCCCCCCTATATCACCTTGCTTCACTTACCACACTCACCCCCACATACGCACATCTCTCCAATTTCTTTTTGCTCACCTCTTACTGCTCTATACTTATAACTACAGAATCTTACTCCAAAAGAGAATAGTAACAACCTATTTATCTGCTTCTATTCCAGCTCATATGGTCTAACTGGGTCTATAGTATATGAACGAAAGTTCATATGAACAAACGCTCTAATGAGCGAAAATGCCGGGCATCTAAACGCCTTTTCTGGGGTTGCAGTACAGTGAAGATAGGAATATTTGCCCTTTCCTCATTGTAGTGCGATCTCGGAGTTGGAATATATATTTAGCGGTGGATGTGGTGTGCGCAGCCCCCACAATATAACGTTCGATGTCTTGCATTTTCGCTCATTAGAGCGTTCGTTCATATGAACTTTCGCTCATATAATATAGACCCGGTCTAACTGCAAGCCCCTCACTTTCAGGAAATCTCCTATACTGCACTGCAATGTTGCCATCTGCTATCCTGGACTAAGGAATTAATTGTTTTCCCAGACGTAATGCTGTAACATATCCCAGCACAAGTGCATGTAAGCTCCAGTCATCTTTGTAAATGTACAGCATATAACCTACATCCAACTCTGTTCTAGTGCTCCCCATTAGCGTGCACACTTGACAGCCTCTTTCTCCATTGATAGTCTGTCTGTATTACCTTTTTTCACCACTAGGTGGCAGAAGATCTCTAACTCCCCTCCCAAACACCAACCATCCCAACCAGTACAAACCCTTCTGCTCTACAACTTTGATCCAAAAGGGATGACAGCACCTGTCCCTATACTAACAGTCTGTAGTTTGAGCCAGTCAGCAGTTACTTTTAAATCGCTACTCAAAGACTTTTTATTTTATTTATTTAATATTTGCTTAGCAGGAAAGTCTGACTTGGAACAAAGCCAATTTTCAGCAGAGACCCAGGGAGAAAAACTCCAGATGCATGTTTTTGTAACATGGGAGGAAACTGGAGTAACTGGAGAAAACCCACATGAATGCAGGGAGGACACACAGACTCCACACGGAAGGCACTCCAGCCAGGAATCGAACCAGAGAACCTCTTGCTGCGAGACAACAATGCCACTACTACACCACTACATCGTACTTGAAAGGACTGCAGATTGTACATCCCAGCCAAAAGTAACTACTCTCTGAAACATCAGATAAAACTGCTTCCTTAGTTGTTACAAGATACTCACTGATAGTTTTTTTGCTCACCTCTCTGAGGTAGAGCACACCGCCCTCCAATCTCATGCCATCCCTAAGCCCTCCCCCACCAACCTACTACACACCTCCCTTCCTATCACCACTCCAGCTTATCTTTCTCTACCCCCTTGTGCTTCTACATAGCCTTGCCACTTACCATGGCACCATTTTTAAAATACCTGTCCCACCATGACAGGTCAGCTGCAAGTCCCTCTGCCTCCTGTGCACGCCGATAAGATCCTACTTTTTTTTCTGATATCTGTTACCAGTTTACTGTTGCTTTTTACTAACTTTCACTGTGTGTTATGTTCTGAACTGCATTGATCCTATGTGATCTATTGCCTGTTACTTGCTGATATATTGCATGCTGTTCATTGAATTTATACACACCGGCAGGGAGTTGTTATTGTAATTGTATAATAATATTGCTCTGTTGCCATTTATTCAACTAGCTGCTGCTACGTACTGTTCAGTTTCTCAGAGCTATTTTATGCAAGTTGTTTTGATGCTTATGTCCAAGTTGTTGTAACTGCTGTCTGTAGCTATGTGCCGATAATGCTCAAATATAACTCTGATATAAATAAGCCATTAAACTAGCTGCTGCTAACATGGCTCAGAGTTTTCCTAGAGCCATTATGTCAAAGTAATTTTAAGCTTTATGTCCAAGTTGTTTCAATTTACTGTCTGTTATTGTGCCCCGATAAAGCACAAATAAAACTCTGTTACTCTGTTATAAATTTGCCTGTAACTGCTGCTGCTCATAGGTTCATAGGTAGGTAATAGGCTATTAGCCCTCGGGCCTATATAAGCCTAGCCAAAAAAGTACCCTGGCTTTTGCCACCCAAGAAAATTATTTTCCTGTGCCCCTGTCGATCAGAGCCACAGAAGTAATCCCTGGGGTGAATTTCCTATCTCTCATCCAATCATCAAGATTTTTCTTGAAGAGTGCTAATGAGGAGCTCTGTTTGACATAGATAGGTAGCCTGTTCCAGAGTATGGGAAGTCTCTGGGACAGGAATATATCCCTCCAGCATGTTCTGTTTATTGTGGTGATAAGGTTTAGGTCCTTAGAGCATGTAGCTCAGAGGGATAGGGATTTCTTTAAGTGGAGCATGTCCAACAGCTCTGGGTTTGACATCTTTTTTATGATAGGCATAGATCACCTCTGAGTAGGCGATATGCGACGGAGTAAAGCTGGAGTTTTTTGAGACAGTCTTCATAGGGCATCTGTTTGAGGCCAGTAATCCTCTTTGTGAGGTATTTACGTGGCCTTTCCAGTTGTTGTAGACTTCTTGTGATGTACATACCAAAAAGGGCATTGTACTCTATAACTGGTCTAATAAGTGATGAGTAGAGGGGAACAATGACCTCTTTTTTTCTGGATGAAAAACCTTTTGGGATGAGGTGAGCCACATAAAAGGATTTTCTGACCACTGTGGCGATGTGATTATCAAAGGAGAGACTACTGTCCACCTGTGTCCCAAGGTCTCTTATCACACTTTCGGTGTTAAGTAGACTACCACTTATGTGGTAGTTCATGGGTACAGAGTTTTTACAAAAGGGGATAACAATAAACTTTTTGGCATTGAGCTTCAGGCCATGGCTTTGACACCAGGAATCTGTCTCAGTGAGGCCCTTTTGTAGTATGTCCACATCATTAGGAGTTTTGATTATGGCTACTAGTTTGTAGTCATCTGCAAACTTTGTTAGCCAAAGACATTCTGTGTTAGTCTGCACTTCAGAGAAGTAGATAGCAAACAGCAGAGGACCCAGGACTGAACCCTGTGGTACTCCACTTGTCACTGGTCTGAAGTCAGATTTGGAGTCTGCTACTTTCACAGTGTGGGTTTTGTCCATCAGCCAGTTGGCAACCCATCTTGTGACTTAGGGATTTATACCTAGTTTAGTGAGCTTATCTATAATTTCAGAGTGGGGGATGGTGTCAAAAGCCTTGGCGAGATCTAGATAAGCTGTGTGAACCACCTTACCCTCATCTTGGCTTTGGTGACTGCTTCAAAGAAGTCATTTGGGTTTAGGAGACATGATCTGTCTTTTACAAACCCAAACTGGGTAGGGTCCAGAGTTTGGAGATTACCAATGTCTTTGTTTATGAGTTCCATGATGATACGTTCCATGGCCTTGCAGACCAGGCTCATCAGGCTAATGGGGCGGTAGTTCCCAGGATCCATCGTGGCTCCCCCTTTGTGGAGTGGTATAACCATCGTGGTGAGCCATTCAGTGGGCACAAAGCCTGAGGTGACGCTATGATTGAACATGGTACTTAGGTAGGGTGCCAATTCATTCTGTAGTTCATGTAGAACACATCCTGGGATATTGTCAGGTCCCATGGCTGCTGTGTTCTCAGCTTTGGAGAGTGTGTTTTTTACCTGTGCAGCCATGATTACAGAAACTTTGCATTCTTCCAAGTATAGAGATGGGCTGTCTAGGGGGTGAGAGGGGGGTAAAGTTAGCACTGAACCTATCTGCCAGGATGTTGGCAATATCAGTTGGTTCTGTATATTTAGTTCCATTGTGCTGCAATTCAGAGTAGATCTGAGTGTTGCCACTGAGATTCTTGACATAGCGATAGAATGCTTTGTGGTTGTCTTTAGAGTCAGTGGCAATTTTGATTTCATAACTAGCTTTGGAGGAGTTTATGAGGGATCTCAGCTTCTTACTGAGGTTGACCAGGGAGTTCCTCCAGTCATGGGATTTTACTCTTTTTTGCAACAGTTTCTTTCTTCTGTTGTAGAGTTTGTTTATGGCAGAGGACCACCAGATTGGCTTCCTTTTTTTGGAAGATAGCATCTTGGTTCTATTAGGGATAGCATGATCCATGCACTCGTGTAAGTGCTTATAAAATGCATTTGTGTGGGATTCAGCAGCCATACCTCTATTGTCCGTCTGCATGGGTGTCATGAAGTTTGCCACTTCTGTCTTAAGAAGTGTGAAGTTGGCTTTGGAGAAGTTTTTTTATGGTGGTTTCCCTAATTGGGGGTGGGGGCGTGATGTGGATGTCTAGGGTGATTATCTTGTGGTTGGATCTGACCAACGAGGAATTGACCTCTGATGTGGAACACCGGTTTCCCATGTTGGTAAAGACCAGGTCTAGGATATTGCTGCCCCTGGTGGGGGTGTGAATAAGTTGATCCAAGGCGCTGGAATTTATGAATTCCAGAAAACGTTGAGCAGAAGGGTTGGCACATGAGTAGTTTTCCCAGCTAATGGTGAGGTAGTTGAAATTGCCCATTATTAGGGTGTTGGGTTGTATCCTAATACTTTCCAGTGTATCAAGAAATGATGAATGGGAATCCTGGTGCATGGTCGGTGGGTCTGTAGCAAGCTACAATTTGGATTGTTGACTTGCCCAAAGTTAGTTGCACTTGGATAATCTCCAATGCATTATGCTGTGCAACTAGCTTGGAGGAGTGGATATCCTTAATGAATATGGACACACCTCCATCTTTAGTTCTTCATTCCAGGTTAGGTGGTCGAAAGGTGTGGTATGAATTATAGCCTGGTAACGCAGGATGCTCTCTGGAGCTTTGAGCCAGGTCTCTGTCACTGCACTGATGTCGATGTTCTCCATTTTAAGGAGTGCCTCGAGTGAGTGCATTTTGAGGTTTAGACTTCTAGCATTGAGTAGCATTACCCTCAGATTTTGCTTGCTTGTACCTGTTACTTATAACTGGGTGGTTTGGTGCCAAGTGCACACACGACAGCAAAGTATTGTATTTGCAAAGTAATCCACTGTCAACACACTGAAAAAAACACGTAGTTATTCTGCTACAACTATCTCGCTATTGTTGTACAAATGCTTCACCTTTATCCTTTGAGTCACCTATCATCTCTGCTTTAGTAGTGACCTGTACATGGGTAACACAAGCTGAACAGCAGTTTGCTGGGCAGAGCTACAGTATTCCTGGCCACATCTTTGTACTTTTGTGATTTACTGAGATAAGAAACAAACGTGTACTTGATAAACTCTGCAAAAGTGTGTATTACCTGCAATATAAAGAAAAATAACTCGTACAGTTTTAGATCCCTGTGTTTAGTACTAGGTGTTGTTTTCCCATATATTCTTCACCTGATGTTTTCTGGTAAGATGTACTTTGCATTTCTGCAATATTGTTAGGTACATGTCTTAATTTTTACTGTGATTACCTGTGTTTCTACTGCTACCAGATGCATGGCTCTGTAAAGGCTTCCCTCGTGCACAGTGTATTGTCCTGCACCTCAACCTATTAACCTACACTGCTGTAATCTAACTAATCCATACAAAATGAGCAGCACTAAAGATATTTGAAGAGAAATACGGGCAAAGGAATCCAGACATGGAAAACTTTACAATACAAAAAATAAGAAGTCAGAGGAAAAGTAGAAAAGGAGATTAGTAATGGAGAAGTTAAAGACATAGAAATTGAGGTTATGAAGAACCTGCAAAGTGAAGGATTCAGTATAGAAAATTGAATGCAGAAAGCACCACAACAGGATAGAGTGATGGGTATCCAAATTAAGGGGAAACCAGTGGAACAGGAAGCAATTGGTCAGGTGACATATCAAGATAGTTTGGTGCCTTCTATGGGAAATCAGTATAAACATTCACTTGAAGCTAGACAGCAAGGAAAGGAACAGGAAATTGTGGAAACTGATGCAGTCAGTGTTGAGGAGTGACAGGCCATTGAGGTCCCATATGACAGAACAACAGATGACACAGGATGAAATTAAAGAGAAGGTGCCACAGGAAGATGCTACAGAACTTTCTATAGAATGCCCGCAGGAAATGGAAAACAATGGATGTGCCCTCAGTTTGGAAGAAAAGGAGCTAAGAGAAGAGTTGCTTGATTTAATAGACATGGATGGATATATTAATACCAGTGAAAGAAATAGACTGCAGAAGGTCAATTAAACCCCAAAAGTGAGACGTCTGATAAAACAAATAAATGCAGTAATTAGGACTGTCCATAGATATCCATGTGATATAACAGAAGTAAACAGAATATATTACTGTGCAGCTAAATTAATAACTGATAAAGTTCTACCATAAGAACACAAGGTAGTGAGGGAAAGGAAGGGGAGAAATTGAATACCATCATGGAAGTATCGAACAGGGAAAACTATACAGCAATTAAGATAAGTGTCACTGTTAGAAGATTATAGAATAGGGAATAGATAAACAAAAATACTAAGAAATATAGATGTGATTAAAGCAATGCACATTATTAGAACAGACCAGGATCTACCATGCACTATCACAAATAACAAACAAAAAAATTCAGGACAAGTGGAAAAACCTAGAAGATACACAGATAAATATAAAGGAAAAGTAAATTAAGTGCAAAATAAACAATTTATTGATGACCCAAAAAAGTTTTATGGAGAATTGGGAAATAAGGTAAAAGGAATTGAAATATCGCCAAAAAAAGAGGAAGATACATTTTGGAGAAGTATCCATGAAAATCCTGTGAAATATAACAAAGATGCTAAATGGATAGAAGAAGTAAAAGAAAGAATAAGAAATTTAAAGGTGCAGGATATGAAAAGGGATGAAGTAACAGCCAGAGAAACTGAGACAAAGTTAAGAAAAGCCTCTAAATGTAAAACCCTAGGCCCAGATGCAGTACCTAACTTTTGGTTAAAATATGAACATCTTCGCACTAGGATTTAGCCATGAGTAAGAACTATCCCTTGGATTCTGCAAGCCTTGCACAGCATGCAAGACTAGTGCAGGAGCTCCAGCAGGCAATATGTCTACCGTGCGATCCTGGAAAAACCTGTATGGGCGTGCATGAGTGCTCCTGCACTAGTCCTGCATGGACTCAGCCCCTGTATGCAAATTACCCCATTTGCAGGAGAAATCCATGCAAATGAAGTGAATTTGTGATCCAGGAAGCTGGAAACTGGCCATGTAGGACTAGTGTAATCTGCAGAAATTTACTCTGCCAGTACTGGAGTACATTTCTGCAAATTCCAAAACGGAGCCGTGACAGCTCCAAATAAATTGTGGATATCATTTAGAAAGCATGACAGTTGCCAAGTATAAGGCCATTGGCATGGAAAACAGTTGAAAAAAAAAATCAACTTTATTTTTTTTTAGCCAATCTCCGCTGTTTAAGCGTCGGGCAGCGGCACACAAATGGAATGGGGGTGGGGGGGTTAAGAAAATAAACCAGAAATAAGCATTCTAACTAAAATCACTATTCTGCCATTATAGTCAATGGCAGGCAGAAGACAATAGTGAACAGTGGTTGCTAAGGGGGCCGGCTCAGTGTGGAACATGTAACTATGCATTAGCAGGCAATCCTATATAAATGAGGGGAATGATAGTGAATCACAGATTTCCCCTGCATGCTAGTCAGCTCCCAACAGTGTAAGAGCAGGAATAGCTTGGTGCAAGCCTAGGAGTTAGCTGACATCATGGGGGGGGGGTGTCAGGCATACTGTAAGCAGATTGGAGCCCTGTGTCTCATGTTTTCTCCTAGCTTAGCACAGCTAGGCAAGGGTGTGTGTTTGAGGCTGCCTAACACTCTGTACATTGCCTAAGCGAGTGTGCACACCACGCACTGGGTTTTAAAGGAAAACAATAAAAAGTAAACCAGGAAATAGCAGATCTGTGCACATTTGAGCACTCTGTTTGCTCTGTGTGCCCCTGGGCTTAAACAGGAAGGGAAAACAGCAGTAGGAAAGTAATCTAGGAGAACCAGCATAGCTGGCAGGTGAAATGTATCAGAATCAGCCAATTACACAGGTAGCAGACCAGACCAACCCAAAACACTACTATAAACTATGCAAACACCTTCCCCTCTGGTTTTTTACATACTCTACAGAACCGGTGTATACAAGCGGGGAACGTTTAACAAACAAAATGATAGGGGCTGCAGCAGGCATCATACAGCAATATGTGGGAGTGGCTTAGGGTGGTGAGGATGTGAATGCTGTCGACCAACTCACAGTGAACAGATGGAGAAGAGTGTACAGACCCAGGGTAACCTACCAGGGGCTACATGAGCTGGAGATAGTGGAGTGCTATAGGGTAGACAGGGACCACCTATAGCAAATTGTTGACTGTGCCGGCCATGCCTGACACACCGAACTGACAGAGGGGAACCCATTCACGTGGATACCAAGGTATGTGTAGGCCTAGGAATACTAGCCACGGGTACCTCCCAAAGCTCAACTGAGGATATCATGGGGATCTCACAGGCATCACCATCCAGATTATTCCACCATTTCCTGGAGGCCATGTCAGCACATGCTGGTGAGCACGTATATTCCCTCAACACTCGTGGGGTGTTGGCCAGCAATATGTGTCTCTTCCACCAAATAGCAGAATACACTGAGGTAGATGGTGTTATAGACTGCACGCACATATGCATCAAAGCACCACCCGGTGATCAGGGTAGAGTCTACAGCAACCACAAGGGCTTCCCCCCTCTATCAACTGCCAGGTCATGTGCAATGCCCAGGGCATTATAATGAATATGTATGCTGGCTGCCCTGGAAGCTATCATGATTCCCACATCTGGAATCTGACGCAGCTGTACCAGAGATTTGCCAATGCGGACATCCCTTATGGTCACCTAGTGAGGGATGCTGGTTACGCACTCAGAAATGCCCACACACCTGGACAAGAACACCATAATGAGGTACACACACAGACCAGACTTATAATACAGCATGTGTTTCGGATGATCAAGTCACGGTTCTGGTGTCTTGACACATCCGGTGGAGACTTGCAGTACTCACCAGCAACATGTACTTAAATTGTTATGGTAAGTGCCATGCTACAGAATATGATCCTGCAGAAACAGCTGCAGCAGGAACAGCACGGGGCAGGGCCATACAGCCCCCCCACCAATGCCAAGGCCTGCACAGGCACAGAGTGACTCAGAGGAGGAACACCCTGAGCTTGCCCCAGTAGGCAGATGGAGGTGTGTCCAGTATGCCCTGGTCTTGGCAAAGAGACTATGCATAGCACATACACTGACACAATAAAGACCCAGGGAATGACATCTCTCTCTGACAAGCACAAACAGTAAAAAGGATGCCAAACATGACACTACCTGTGCTCAACCATGTTTAGGGAGTGTACTATGTGCATCCAACATAGGCAGTCCTCCAGCGCCATCCTCAATACTGGCACACCCACAAGGTAAGTCAATCAACCTACCAATTGCCGAATGGAGTAGCATGTGTCGTTTCCTGTATCTGTGGTATGGATGTGAGTATGCAAGGGAATTGGGTGGCTGAATGGTATGCCAGCAGATAGTAGACACCCATAGTGGCACCATGAGATCTGTAACAAATGCTATAGTCACCATAGTAGCCAATACTACACAGGGCGACAAAACCCACTGCAGGAAATGTGCTGGGTGACATGTGTGTCCATATAACTCACACATGCCAGTCAGGGAGGTTCACATACCCAACAACAGTCTCAGCCAGTAGGACAGGTGTAGAAAAAGACAAACAGAGGATGTGCTATGGGCCTCTGAATGATGCCTATGGGCAACCTTCCCCGAGGCCTAAACAGACAGACTACAGCAGGTTAGGCAGTGGGATGTTAGTTCTGAAGGGTAGGAAGTCAGAAACTATGTAGGTCAACCAAAGCTAAGACCTGTAGTACACTGATATGCCTCTAGTTAGCATGATAGATTAATTAGAAAACAGAATTAAATAGAACACCTGACATACCAGTACAGTCATAGCAAATGCATACAAGTGCCAGATGTGCCCCCCTACCCTAAGTAGACATGTAGAAACAGTCAGATGTGCCCCTCCCAACCCTGTGTAGAAATGTAGAAACAGTCAGGTGTGCCCCCCTCAATCCTGTGTAGAAATGTAATAACAGTCAAGTGTGCCCCCCCAATCTGGTGTAGAAATGTAGTAACAGTCAGGTGTGCCCCCCCCCCAATCCTGTGTAGAAATGTAGAAACAGTCAGGTGTGTCCCACCACAATTCTATGTAGTAATGTTGTAACAGTCAGGTGCACTCCCCCA
>NC_056732.1:806725296-806812796 GCF_019279795.1 Protopterus annectens | reverse complement strand
TCTGTGTTTCTATGTTTGTGCAGGGAGAAATGCATTTTAGACTATTCACTCACTACGATACTAATGCCCTACTTTGGCAATCCTGCAGATGTCATTCACTGTGAAATACACCTTTGGGGAAGGAGTATTCCGATAATCTCTGTAGCACTTCCTATAACTGCGTAGTGCTGGAGTGTTATAAACTAGTTAGGCAGGTGTTCTAATCCGAGAAATGACAGGAGTGTGTGTGTGTGTGTCTGTGTTTGGCATTCATATCCTGTTTAGAGGTGGGTGTAAGTGTGTAACAACTGGACTTAATGTGGAGCGGGTTTTGCAAATTTCTTATATGGTGGCCCTAGTGTGTGTGTGTGTGTGTGTGTGTGTGTATATATATATATATATATATATATATATATATATATATATATATATATATATATCACAATGTCCACCATACAGGGATAACAGGTGTGAAATAGCCGAGAGGCTGGGGTGCAAATCCATACCCCTACACGTGACAATAAGGCCAGGTGAACAAAGTTAGCAACCCTGGTATTGCCCATAGAACACTCTCAACCCATGTCTCATACACACACACACACACACACACACACACACACACACACACACACACACACACACACTTGCCTAGGTAACAGCCACTATGTGGATAGTACCCTGCATAATGCCCACTGATAGTAACCATGATGTGATTACAGTGGGCTACAGAGGGCATGGCACCCTGTCCATCAGTCCAATAGGCACATACATGCCGACAGTGCACCTTCCCCATATTCCCCACTGGACACCTGCAACACCTGTGGTGCCATCAAATGTGACCCACAAAGGACATACCATGCCTGAAAAACATGCTCTGTATGGACAGATGCCACTGACACCAGGGAATACCAGTATCATACTATCAATGTAGGTGCAGGGTCAACCTACTGTCCATTTACAATTCCTGCCAACTGAGGCCATGACTGGCACATCTGATGATAATCTGCATACACAACATGGACCAGACACGACAGGTACAGTTCCACATGCAACTGTACATGCATGTGGGAGGTGTGCACATCCCAGACACAGTCCATGTCATGGAGTAAGGAACACATACATGGCAAGCAATCCACAGCATTGGCCACATGCAATAGTCACCCAGGTGACTGGATGGTGAATACAATACCCACCTGTGTGGGCAAATCCAGACACTACACCCTTGAGCCACTATGCAAACCATTGTCATGTGGCCTGATGCAAGGTATACCCATCACCTAACCTTGTATAGCCTTCTGGCACAGTCGACCACTACACACCCGTAAAGCAATGCTCCCATGCATGTCAGTACTGGCACCATGTGTCTGTGTGTGTGTTTTATGATGCGATTGACCACATTCACACTCAATACAACCCCCATTGGCATACCGAAGCATGCTGTCTGATGTCAGACACCTCCACATACACTTTGTCTATATAAACTCCATATGACCCCTGTGGTATGTTATACCTGCACAGTGCTGTGTTGTGGCAATCTCACTAGTGATGAGTAGTATTCCTGGCCATGCCAAGTGTGTCAGTGTGTGTGCGTCCCTGTGAGAGTGTGGCTGTGTTGACACTGACACCTGTTCATGCAGACAGGCAAGTGTACTACACCTACCATATACCTACCATATCAGTGTTGCAGATGTCACTCAACATTACATATATGTTTTGAGGGCTCCTCGACATGTAACCTATGTGGCATGTCCAATAACTGCATAGACATGTGATAGCACTACATATTCATCAGGGGTTTGATACCATGTACTGGTAGGTGTGTGACACAAACATGCTTAAGTTTTACTCTCTCACCCCTCCCTGACTTTTCTTTGCCTCTGTCTGCCTCTCTCACTCCCTCTCTGGTGGATATGGAGACTTACACCTGCTTTGCTTAGGCAGCAGCATGTGTATTTTAAGTGATGCTCATGATCAGCTGATGGCCTCTGCATGAATTGCAGCCCTCTTCGAGCTGATTGCATGTGGAACAGCTGTGGTAACATTCCCATAGCCAGTTGCATGGAAACACACTCAAATATCTAGGAACATCATGTTGATGTTGGGCATTTTCATTCACTGTGAGCAGGAACTCGATCTGTTGTTTGGCAAACAGCATTTCAGATGGATTGGGGATTTACCTCTAACAACATACACTGTGGAAACAGGCCAACACACAGGAGGGGGGTGTGCCTGATCTGTCTACAGACTGTAAGTGCTGCTATACTGCATTTGGAGTAATGTTGGTTTAACAGGGTGTGTGTCGATATGGCTGTCCTACATGTTTTAATACCTGCCATGTCAGTGCTATGTTTATGAGGAAACCCCCATCTATGGGGTCATCTGCAGACTGGGCAGTGTATGGTGCCTTTTGTTTCACGTGTTACCCACAGAGCACATATCTGTGAACTGCAGAAGGGAGTGTGAGGATTGCAGTCTGTAGATGGTGATAGACATGAGAGTTACTGGCTTCATATCTCTCATAGGACATATGTTGCAGCAAACCCTGTTACAACAGTAAATGTATGAGGTAATCACAGCAACATGTCAATATTGCCCCTGTGTATGTGCCTCCAACCACAACTCTGTCAACCTTTGTACATATGTCATGCAGTAAGAGGTGCACATGTGCTCTACACCATAATTAATGACATCATATCTGATAACAAGCCAGTGAGATATCAGACTGCTACACATGCTATGTATAGTAGGGGTTATATTTGATGACATAATGTGGACATTCTGTGGTTGCGTGTACAGTACTGAGGTCTGTGTACTTATGGTGATTGTCAACAGTGTGTGTATTAATATGTACCTTGGCCTGTGCACAGACTGTGGTAGATGTCATTGTTCTTGGTCCTGTTCTATCTGATGTTAAATGCTGCTCCACTGTATGTTACCCTATTGGCTTACATGTTTGTAGGGCCATACACACACATATGTCCCATACCACAGACAGGCATCAGACACACTGTGTAGTGGCCCAGTATATGTAGGGTTAGTGTGTGAGTGGCACATATGAGGATGGTGTCGAACAGATAGTCCATATACTGTAATATTAAGCTAGCTTACCATATGTGGCTGTGGCTGTGTTCACATTGGTTGTGGTTATGCACTTTCACACAGGTGTATGTTACTCTGTGCTGTGACATGCCTGTAGAACCTGCTATATATGCAGGTACATGTGCATTCCCCCATAGGAAATGTAGGCCAGTGTTCAGCCAGTCTGCCTGTAGCCTGCACAGTGCTTTGTTACATAACTTGCAGCTTAGTGTACTTACCCAGTGAGATGTCATGTCCAGATACTTACCAGATGTATTGCTGTCGGGCCACCATAACAGTTGTGTATGTCAGACAGAGCAGTGGGATGCTGTACAGATGTATGTCAATATCTAGTGGGTAGTATGCGACCATGGCACCTCTGTACCGGCAGTTATTATGTGTCAGGACAGACAGGGGTGTGTGAATGCATAACCTATGGGGGCAAATGTATACCAGTAGTTATGTGTTATAATAATCTACATGGCTGTTAACATCCATATTGTCAGGGTTGGTCCACATGTCTTGCACTAACGGGTTCTGTGTATACCTCTGGACTGTCCAGAGTGTGACAGACTGTCCACATATATGGCCAATATCTCTGCTGTAGTCCACAGGAGCATTAGGTGCTAGCAGTGGTACTGTACTATGATGTCCTTAGGATGTCTGTCAGTAGCCAATGGCGCACATGTTAAAAGCAGATGTGACCTCCCACACACCATGTCTGTAAAGGTAATCCCTATTACAGCAGCAGTAGTCTACAAATATACCTGTTGTACATACCTGACATCCCCATGCGCTATGAAGTTGGGACTATAGGGGCTGAGGTAGGGCTACACTACATGTTCAGGACATATGGTGAAAATATATGCATATATAATTATCCAGATATCTATATAGATATATACACATATACATATGTACATACATAGATGGGTATGTATATGTAAATAGAAATGCATATAAACACTCAGATATATACATATACAGAGCAACATATGTCTACACATATACAGATAGAAATACATATGCACATATACGTATGGATATCTACATATATATTGACAGTAGTAGGTATATCAGAATAGATATGCATGCAAATATAGCTATATATCTACATATATACCAACATAACTAGGCATATATGTACACATAGGATGTGCATACATATATAGCTATATATACATATATGTATTTCTATATATACATATATCTATATATACATAAAACTCACGGTTGTGTATACCATCCTAGATGTATCTCACCGTATGTATCTGCTATGTGTACATTATGATAAAAGAACACATGTGATGCAACAGTCATATTAATAACAATGACTACACAATTTAGGAAGTAAATGCAATTGTTCAATACTACACAATATGTGTATTAACAGCGATACTGGTAAAACAATAGCTGTATTCACAGTGGTCATGGTGTAGTGTTTAATTGTTGTGACTGTAGTGTACAGGGTCCTGGGTTCAAGTCCTGCAAGGGCTGTTCATTTTGTTGCTGGGCAGAACAAGGGCTGTCAGATACAGAGTGGTTATGGCAGTTTTGAGCAGCTTTAAGTGGGTTTGTGGGGGTTTGCGTGAAGCTAAGTGGCGTTAAGCTATGGGTAAATGTACAGGCACTTACACAGTGTAGGCATCACTTACCAGTGTGCAAATCAGCTTAGCTGTTATACTGGAGCAATGTTGATACCTGCTAAGCATGGCCTAGCCCTGGTAACCAGTTCTCACCACCCAGTTTGATAACATAGCAGGGTACTCACATCTGTAATAAGTGTATGTAATGCCATGTACAATACATGCACCTACATGCTGTTATTACAGTAGTTAGGGGAGTGAGTGTCATGTGTGGGACACAGACATATATGTGGCCTGTACAGCACTGTTATCAGTGGATATGTGTTACATACAGGGGTATTAGGCCAGGGTGCATGCTGTCACACTGGCATGTAGTGCATTATATCAGTACTATTGTTGACAGTGCTTACCCAGGCAAGAGCAGAGCACTAAATGTAGTACTGACAACAGGCACACCCCCAGGTATAGCTGGACACTGAGGCCTCCCTGTTGTAACCCTGGTGTGTGAGCTGTGTCACAGTATATACCCCTTACTGTGTAATGATCCAACATGTGGAATGTAACTGTAGACTATCGTCTATGCAGCACATGCTAGTGAGGGCTTCTGACATGTAGTTATGGCATACATATTATTGCCAAATGTCTGTCAATACACTCATCCTACTGCATAGCTACTTGCCAAGCTGATGACTGTCAGTCCCTGTACAAAGGTGCAGATGGAAGGTATCCAGCTGGGATATGTACAGACAACCTAAGCTTGATTGACCCTGACATATCTGCCCAGGTGTGTAAGAACTGGCATATATAGGAGATGTCACCCTGTATGCACCACATGCCATGGGTACCACCACTACACCACCACAGTCAAAAGAACATGCTTGGGTACAGGTCTTCATCACAGACACTAACCATGTGTTGTAATGCATTTTGCATACATGTCAACTTGATCACGTCAGTTGCTGTGCAGGAGGTATCTGGAGGATTGGCTGATACATGCCATTCTCACTCTGATGGTCACCATAGTAGTGACTGTCAATAAATTGCCTGCTGCCACCTGTAAGGTGGCAGGATACCACTGTACACACAACCCCTACACAACCCATCTCTCCTTGGACAATATCTAGGTACATGGCTATGACCACTTGCAGCGATGCACCCCTGTAGTGACACATAGCAGAGATAGGCCCTGGTATCTCAGATGTGTGTCTGCCTGCTATGTGTCTGTTAATGTGTATATGAAGGTATTTCACACTACATATTGTCCATATACACCCATTACATCCCCCATTAGAATGCTGTACATGTCTGTGGATGTTCTGCATGTAACATGAACCTGGGACACACCTCAAATGCTGTGTGGTGTGTGCAATGTCAGCCACACACTTCAGTATCACTACATAGCAAGATAGGGGTCTAGTCCCAGTGTTGCCAAGTAACAGTGTGCATGTATGTGGATGGGTTTTCATCAGGTTGCAGGGTATACATGCCTCAGCGGGTCTCCTGTCCATGTGGCACACACAATAACCTTTTTAGTAACTTGTGACATACGTTCACCTGTACCCCACATATGTCACAGCCATGTTGTCATCACAGTGCCATACCCTGTGGTGGAATATGATTGCAGACCATCCTCGTGCTGTCACATGTACACCTACAACACAAATGAATAACATTATAGAGACCACAACTAAAAAGTGTTACTAACAGCTATAATGCATCATTGCTGGACAGCTACACTACCTGCTATATATGCATTACACTTTACTCCTTACATGTTACACTGCAGTACCATCATACACTGTAGTACAATCACCGTGTGCATCAGAACCATATTAGCCTGTCCCTACATTGATGGTATGGTTGACAGGGATGTGGCACAGGTATCATCATATGCACAGGGTGTGATGTTGGTTTGCCAGAGGCTGAGGGTGGGCCATACATTTAACACCATGTGTGTGGGTGAGGGATGTACTGCGTTGAGCTGGACATGGTGCTGTGGTGTGTAGGTATGGGGTTCCCCTAGGTGTGTTTGTATAGTGCATGGGTATGCATGCACACAGTTCTGCCACGTGACTTCCCTACACAGGTGTTTATGGACAGCTGCAGACCATACCTGGCAGGGAGTGCAGTTCACTGCCTTGGGCCAGGGACACATGGACTGTGCCTGCCAGGGGTTCCATGGGCACGTCCAGATACATGACTCAATGTGCTATGCTCACCTGCTGATGGCAAATGTCTGCTGGGACCAGGCCCCTCCTGGGGCTGGCCAGTACTATGTGCATATGGCCTGCTGTGGTGTGGTGTGGACAGAACCCCCCCTGCACTTCCAGGGTTGGTACTGACAATACAGGAGCCCCTTGGTGTCCTAGTGCATCCATGTTGATTGCCAGCTGTTGGTGTTACTGGCCTACATCCACGCAGCTGTTGCCACATCCTCACCTCACGTTGAAACATGGACACACCATGGCTGATGAGGGCCATCATCTCACCATGCCGTTAATCCATGGGCTCAGTATAAGCACGGATGGCAACAGACAGTTCACGGATGCTGCTTACAGATGCGAGAGCAGCCCTCTGCAGCCTCAGGCCCTGTCTGGTGTAACATTCCATATGTGCCTGCACCAGCATGACAGTCTGAAACATGCAGCTGCTGGTACCAGCTATGTCACCTCTGCCAGAAGCATGATGTCCAGCGGCCCTAACATGAGTATCCTGGGACATCCTCCCATGTGGTGCCCTACCGGACAGCTGGCTATGCCTGCTGTGACCAGACAGAGTAGGCATGGTTACCACACATTCCTGTGCATTGCCACCAAACGCCAGCTGTCCCTCCACTATGGCCACTGGTGATGGGGTATTTATAGGCACTGGAACTGTATGCGGGTTGGGGTGACTAAAAGGGGGATGTCAAATGTTGGCACAGTGTCAGCCCATGACATCACTGCCTGTGCCTCAACAGTACTATCATAATCTATGGTGTCTGTATAGACACCAACATCATACTGCATGCAGGAGGGACCCTAACCCACCTCACCACCTGTGGGGGAAAACAATAAATGCACTTTAAGACCTGTACAGCATTGCCTAACAGCACACACACACACACACACACACACATCTGTAACAACTACCTGTCCATGGCTATACAGACAGTCCCGCGTGTATGTCCATGTGGTACCACATCCTGCATCACACTTCTTAACATACACCACATTAATACCACTCATTAACATATCAGTCCTCTAAATGCCTACACAAGTGGTCACACCACATGACCTGTTACTACATTACCTGCATGACCTGTGTGTAGTGGTATTACATGACCTCACTGTTGTCATTTGGTATGCACCCTCTGTATATCCGGACATCAAGAGCATGGCCCTTATATGTATGGGCTACTATTTTCTATCCATATCACTCACTCGTGTTGCATGTGTATGTAATGCTCAGTACATGCCAGATATGCTGCTCATTCAGCCTATCATGTGACAACTGAAATATTTGGAGACATTCCCTGGTGTTGACTAGTGCTTCCCCAATGCATCTGTAATGCTGCATACATGGGTTGTTGGTGACCTCTCTGCTGAATGAGATATTAAGGGTGTATCTGGTGTCTACCTTCCCTCTTGATGCCTGTTCCATGCTACAGACCATATTATACTATCAGCTGTCCTGTGATTACACACAACAGGTATTCCTGGTGTGTAATGTGGCAGTCCATGTCCATGTACTGCATGGTCCAAAGGGAGGTACTGCTGTATGAACACCTCACAATCTAACATGTGCATACCTAGCTACCCAGACAAACACACATGCATGCACACACACATCCTACATGCATCAACCTCCCTCTACTTCACCAGAGTGACCCTACAGACAAACTAATTAACCAGGATGTATACACACACACACACACACACACACACACACTCACACACACACACACACACACACACACACACACACACACACACACACACACACACACACACAGATACACACACATACAGGTGAGGTTGCACAATGATAGTACACATAGTCCTACTATTACCCATCTGTCAACATGCAGAACATATGGTACACAACAGTATGCAATTCAGCTGTAGTCAATCTAAGCTAGCAACAGTATACATGTGTGTGATGCATGTTGCTGTGTCACTAGGTGATGCCCCTTCCCCTGGATACTACTGCACCCATGTACACAGTATTGCTGTATACCTGTTCTGCACCCTGCCATGTTCTGTTTACCACACCTCACAGGTGTACAACCCATTTTGGAATGTGTGGTACTGTGTCATATATGTCAGGTTTAATGTTTACAGCCCCTATGTTTTTCAGCAGCACATACCTAGGATGATATGTGGACAGATGTCATTTGTGAATGCCTGATGCCTGATTTACTGCTCTCAACATCAGCGGACAATGTATGACTAATCCAATACTCTTACACTAACAACCATCAAAGCATGCCATGGCTATGGGGGGTGGACACACCCTTCCTGATTTGATGCACCCATCCATGATCTGCATTGGGACCACATCACTACATATCTTAACAGTACATGTGCCCGATATGTGACATATGTCTTGTACTTTCACATGCAGTGTCTACGAAATGTCTTAGGTGTGTGGATGCTGACCACGAAGCATACACTCCGTGTGGGCATGTGTGTGCTTTGATGGTTTGACACACCTCTTGTTGTGTGTACTACAGCAGTCACTTCTCCTGGCAGGGGTACACCAGTATGGGTCAGCTGCAATTGTCAGTGCATGTTCAGTCTGCCCTACACATGTCCCCCGACTCTGCATGATTGCAAGGTCTACTCATGTGCACATCCCTTGGTATTCACACACTGCCATCACTATTGCTGTGGGGGTAGGGTTACATCTGCCAGAGGTCCTGAACTTGACTATGTGCAGATACTGCCATTCTTAGCATCCTTAGGATCCCTGCTGCAGTGCACTGGTGTGTCATGCTGACATCCCCCTTCCTCCAGCCTTTTTGCAGATGCATGACAAGTGAGATTTACATGTGTCACTTTGCAGTGTCCCATACACTGAACACCACATGTTACAGCCTAGACCCAGCTGATAATGTGCACTACTGTAATGCCTTATGGCATAGTGCATCTCTGCAGTAGTTGCCATTGTCCTACAGGTATATAAACTGGTGTTGCACTGTATATAGATGTTGTTCCAAACATGTCCCTACTGTAGGCCATGTCTCCCACCATTATGCAATGACAGGATGTTAGTTATCATGCAGGTGTCTGACATACCCTTCCAGTACCCCATCTTGGTCACCCATGTGATGTCATGCATTTCACAGCAACAATACGTGCACATGTACAGCATGCTTTCTGGGTAGGTGTGTTAGATGTGTGCATGGAATATACCATCACCATTAGATGCCCGGTGTGTTGGCAAGCATCTACATAAACCATACTCACCAGCTACAGGCTGCTGCCTTGGTGGTATTCAGTAGGGACCTACATAAGAAGGTGAGAGATGCAATGTCAGTGGCCATACCTGTGGCAGTGCTACAGGGTGGTTGCAGTATTACAATACATCAATGGCACGTGTCCACAATACTACCACATATGGACATCTGTTTATCATTACTATGCAGCAACACAATATACCTATGACATGTCAGATATGCATGCTGTACTTTTACTGATGTGGATGTATATGCAACAGTGGTCTACTGATGTGCCCTGTGGCCTTACCTGAATGCTCCTCGGCCAGTGTGTGGGTGGAAGCCACCTCCACAAAGGTGTCTGGCGGTTGGTAGCTGGCAAGATGGGCAAGTGCCACAAGGTTGGCCAGGAGCTCCTCCACATGCGTCAGGGGGGACGGGTGGCATGCCCACCCTCATGGCGAGGTGATCCCCAGAGCTGCAGCAGCATGCCGACATGCATTGCAAAGCAGGTCAGAACAATAATGCCGGACATGCTCATAACTGCAGTTGCTCAGTCCGACATCATTGACCCTGTGGACTAGGTCATTCCACAGGGCGGTCCACTCCTGCTGGTCATGGGTGGCCTGGCCAAATAGCACAGGGTAGTGCTGGATTAAATACATGAGCAGCACTTCATTTTCGGCAGCTGAATATGATGGTAGCCTTGCATGTGACATCTCGGCTGAAAGATATTAAGATGGAAACAGGTCTGATCAATTCAAGCAGCAAGGTTAACACCATTCTTAATACACACCTCTGTCACCCCCCACCATATCAGCAACAACAAACTGTGCACACAACTCATTAGATATGGCTACAGCTTACCTAACTGTGGGAGAGATATTGCATTGTACCACACTTTCTATGTGTTTGTAGCCATGTTCCCTGTGTGGACACTATCATTACTGGCCTGTTACAGACTATTCACCTGCATGCCACTGTCAGGGCCACTATGGCTCCATATATGCCTGTGGGATGACTGCTTTGTGATTGCTGCACATCTGACATTATGTGTTATAGGGGATAGCAATGCATGCTGTTGGACATGTTCTGGGATTGTGTAGACTATTACTACCAACATATGTTCTATAACAGTGACACAATAGCATGTGTATGTACTATTGCTCAGCAGAACCCCCTCTCCAAACCCATCTGCCCATGTTACCTGGCCACATCACATGTGTGTCCCACCCTGTGGCCTCCTCATGTACTAGTCCAGCAATACCGTCAGGTGGAACCAACCCAGGGGATGTTGTCCCCCCTGGGGGCACACACAGACATGTTCCTCTCCCCTGAGGACAGGTCAAGGGTCTGTTCCATAACAGGCTCCACAGACACATGTGGGATGTGCTACATCACTCTGAGGCACCCAGTACACATTCACAGGGCCAACATGCTCCTCCTGCTCAGCCTCCAGGCCAGGCACCTTCAGGACATGGACTGCTGTTGTGAGTAGCAGTGGGTGGGAGGCTTGTTCCCATTGTTTCCATGTTGGAGTCCATGGGGGCATCCACATCAGACCATACACACCATCCAGGGTGTTTACCTACCACATGTGTCACATACCACCCCTGTAGACTGTCCTCTATATCTACCAACCCTGACCACCACCACAACTATACCTGCCATACTTCCCCATATTCCCATTCCATACTTCACAGATGAGGGCAATGTGGTCCCAACAATGGATTAACATGTGACATACCCATTCATGTTGCACACACTGCCAGCTGTAGATATCTGTGTGTATTGCTATGTGTGCTGTTTCCTCGCACATAGCATGCAGCACTGTGGTAGTAATATAGTGGACATGTATTTACATATATACAAACACAAACACACACAAACATATATGTATGTAGACATGTACATATAGGTATATATCTATATATGTGTAGATATATGTGATGTATATATGTGCTCATGAATATGTCTACACATGGGTATCTGTATATTTGTGGACATACATGTGTGTGTGTGTGTGTATATATATATATCTATATATATATATATATATATATATATATATATATATATATATATATATATATATATATATATATATATATATACACATATGTTTATATAGTATATATGTGTACATCTGTACACATATGCATATCAGGTCCACAATCTCACAACACCTTCATGCACAGCTGCACTGTTCTGCCTTGCTACAATACAGACAGGTGCCAAATATGGATACAGCCTGACATTGGGGGGGTATATGTAGGAACAGATTTCAGGTAACCCTATTACACACCTATGGCATTCCTGCATGCTGCATTACAGAGTAATCTGAGTATCCTGCAAGGGGTGGGCTGTGGATCCCTTGTGTCCATCATAATGGCATTACTTCCACCACCAGCTATTGGCCACGTAATATACATTCTTTCCATTACACAACACACACTATGATGGCTTACATCTTGTCAGTCAGTGCTGACATGTGCAGCTGATGGCTACTGCCCACTACTCACAGGGACAGACACTATTGTCCATAGCAGTTGTTCAGCTGAACATATTTACAACACCACCTGATGGCACATGTAAATCTTTCCACGTCATCTCTCCCATTATTATGGACCAAGTACTACATTCAATTACATGCATATACAATTCACATACCTGTTGTGGGAATGATGTCTGTTCTGGATAGTTTGCTGGATGTCAATATTGTTTTATTTATTTATTTTTCTTTTTTTGCTGTGGCTTTGGCTTCCACTTTCACTATCTCTTTCTCTCTCTCTCTCTCTGTCTCTCTCCAGTAAATGGATTGAGCTGCTTTGAATAGATTGCAGTATGGCTTTTGTAGGTGATGCACATGATCAGGTGATGGCCTCTACACCAGTCAGTGTCCTCCACTTACTACATGCATGCAGCTTGCTGTGTAGTACTTCCAATTACCACTGTCATGGCAACTGCCTACTAAAAAACCCTACATCATGTGGGCATGGTCCCTTTACCTTTCCTGTGTGATAGACATCCTGTGTGTGAGCAACAGTGTTACAGACAGCAGGTAGCAATACCTCTTACAGGAGATCCTGCACACTCAGGGCAGCTACATATTTGTAGGAGGTTCCAGAACTACAGACAGAGTGTGATTAGAGTTGTTGTATGCATTGTATAGTACTGGTGAAATAGTGTTGTGTGTACATACCAGTTTAACTTGGAATGCAGTCTATCTGCATGGCTCTCAACTGTGGGCTATCCTCTTGATGGCCAGAGGTGTGCCTATTCTGTTTTGTCCATCCACCACACAGGTCTTGTGTCAGATATTTTACTGGCAGTGTGTGTGTTGAGTGATATCAGTACATGGCTACATCAATTTCTGTTTCTAACTTCATATTCCTGACTAAGGGTATGTTGCAGACTATCCTGTAACACCAGCAACTTGCTTAGTGTATGATAACAGTTTTCCACATATGGGCCTGTGTTCCAGCCTCTGTCCTCCACCTACATACCAGGCTTTGCAAATATGACATGCTGTCAGAGGTTGTTCTGTAGTGGGCTGTGAGTATGTCATGCTGCCATTCCTGCCATCAGTCCACTGCTGTTGTGTCCCCCACACATACAGTGGGGTTGGGGCCATATATGTGTGGGCTACACCTACACAACAAGTGTGCCCTTATGCAGTCCAGAGGCCAGTGTATGTAACAGTGGTATATGGCCCTGTATTATTGAGCCTAGGGGGAGATACACCATAAATAACCTAGGCTGTTACAACATGTGGGGGTATCAGGGGAAAGCTGACTTAAGGTATCTGGATGTACATTACCATGCAATCCACCTTGGGTAAATGCAGGCCTACTGCTTCCTGCCAAACAAACTGTTCTGTTTGTCAGTGTGCTTGTGATGATGTCGGTTATGCCATGTTATGTAACAGTTACATCTCATTGTGTCAACTGTGGTCTTTACCCCCAGGGATTTTGTACAGTGTATACAGAGGCTGTCAAACTATACATCTGCATTACTTACTGTTGATTGTTTGGTATCCTGTGGCCCAGTCTGTCTTTACTATTGAACTACTTGAAGGCCTCGGCCTGGACAGCAACATTTGTAAACATTTCCAGACTACTGTATTAGTATAACTGCTTCACAGTTGCATTACTCTGTTTATATGGATGTCAGTGTCTAAACAGCTATATGACATGGCATATACAAGTGTAATAGTACACAAATAAAGTTTCCCACGTATGCAAGCCTGTGTGTGGTGTTATATCCTTTGACCTCTCTGTGGGTATATGTTGCAGGCAACGATTGTCATTTGTATGGGTGGCTCATACAGATTCCAGTTGGTAAGGTGGTAACTGTAGGCATAGTGGCTGTTCCATTTTGTGTGCACCTTCTACAGATGTATCTTATTGTACATATCTCTGTGTGTGTATGTGTAGTCACTTATATATCTATATAAATGTGTGCGTGTGTGTGTATATATATATATATATATATATATATATATATATATATATATATATATATATCTGTATCTGCATATATTTGTCTGTGTATATGTATCCTAGGGATGTTAATTGCTTCCACATTGTCCATTACCTATGGGAGCCAGAATGTACTGCATGATATGTTATTGATACCAGCCTGACATCATACAGATGGGATGGAGTACTGTTAACATATTGTGCCCATGTTGTGTCAGGTCCTGGTTATGGGATCTGCAACAGTTGGTAGTGTATTGCAGGGCAGAGGTGTTTGTGTGGGGGTACCTATTCGTACAAGATGTATGTTGTCTGGGGCCTCTCAACCCCATTAACGGTGCATGTGGACATATATGATTTTGTTATGTTCCTGTTGTTATCTACTAATGTATGTCCATATATATATATATATATATATATATATATATATATATATATATATATATATATATATATCAGATTATATATATGTGGAGGGTCTTGGGTTTGAGCCTTGCAGAGGATGTTTATTTTGTTGCTGGGCAGAACAGGGGCCATTGGATACAGAGTGATTAAGGCGCTTTTAAGCAGTTGTAAGTGGATTTGCGCGGAGGTAAGCAATGCTAACTTCCGGTTACAGTTTACTATACTCAGTTAGCTTCTAATTTGCTTAACCTGTGTAGGCATTGCTTACCCCTGCTCATACAAGCTTAAACCCACTTACTACTGCTTAAAAGTGTTTATTTCCACTTACCCCCATGCTAATTTCTTTAAAAGAAAATTAAAAAGGGTTGATTAGAAAGTGGTGAAAAAGGGGCACAAAAAGGGAAGGCAGTAGTCAAAATAGCTATGGATGGGCAGGAAGGGTGTAGGGAAGGTCCATAGCTGTCCATTTTTTCTACAGCAACAGCTGTGCATATACACTGAATTTGGACATAGATTTGGACATTCAAAACTCTGGGAGAGGGGTGAGGACAACAATAATAAGTTGTGATGCCAGTTAGACCAGATTACATGTGTCCAGTGGACATGTGTGCAAAATGGACAGCTATGTATGGGGCAAGATCTATTTTTGCGAACAGATTGCCCTTTTTTTTCAGGTGAGAGTGGAATGTTGGGGAGGGATAGTAGGTATATTTGGGGAGATTGGTTGGGTAGGTTAACAGACAAGACAAACAAGATGCATACAGGGGTGGTATATGACACATGTGGGGGGTAAACACCTTGATGGAGAGGGGTGTTGGGAAATCGAAACCCATGAGCCCTCTAGTTGAAAAAGTGGGACTGAGCTCCCCACCCATGGGCAGTCACCACTGCACCTTCACAGCCCCGAAGGTGGCTGTGCTGTGGGCTGTGTCACAGAGACTCTAGTCATGACAAATGGCCCTTGAGCTGGCATAGCAGATCACCAAACTGCTGGTTGAGCTTGCTACGCACCATGATCCGGACTTGGTGATGGGTGACAGGATCCTGTCCGTGCCCAGTTCCAGGGGGGTGTGAGCCCCATTCCCTGAGAAGGTTAAACCCAAAGGTGGTGCAGGACAAATGGACAAGGAGGTCCCGGGTTGTGGCCCAGACAGGCTGGTGCCCGGTTCCATGGCCAGGTGAGGTGGGATAGGTGGGTCCGCTGGGACCAGCCTTCCCAAAAGTGCTATAGTGTTTAGATTTTATCATCATATGTGGGTTAGTAATAGTCGACACATTCCAGGGTTAGGTATAACAGCATGCATAGATATTCCCATTAACCCAGACACCAGATACGGAACAGTTGCATAGCAAACAGAACACATGCATATATAGGACCACAGTGGTAATAACAACAGCATGCAGGTACATTGATGGCACCATGCCACCAATGTTGGAATAATTCAATATAGCACATGCATGGAAACACATTTAATTATTTTTCAACCAATAGGACATAATCAGAACAGTGAAGTCATTACATACCGGTTGAGGTTAGTATGTATATTATTGTTGGAGATATGGTGGGGGGGAGAGAAAGATGTCAATTAACAACTAGTATATTCCTGTAGTCCACATTACTTTCCTTGTCAGTGCTGTTATCTGTACCTTACAAATATTACTACACTACCCTATAGCCTTAGTTTGGACAGTGACATGGTTCTCATCATCGTTATACATGAACTGGTTTTACCTGCAGTATACACCTCTTACCTAGTATACCTGTGGAGGAAATATTTGTTAACACTAGCTCTCTACTCATACTCCCAGATTCCGGGTTGATGTTGTACACATGGCTGTCCATTTCTTTCTGCACAGACTCTGGCCATGTCTTGACCACATGCAGGTGTACTGGGACATATCTAGACTATTGCCCTCTTCAGCCTTTAGTGACTTATGACACACATATACATGCTTTCCTACACAGTTATATTATATATCACAGTGTGGGTGACAGTGATCAGTTTTACTTTATTATTCAGAGCAACTGCAACACTCACATTTTCATACAATACCAGAGTAAACAGTACCAGTACGGGGTATCAAAGTTTTTATTTCTTGGCACAGTGTTCGTATCCGACTTACCTGTGGGAGCAATGTTTGTTAGCACTACCTGAATGTTGCCACGCAAATTCCAGATTACACATTAGTACTATTTACGTACATCTCACTCTGTTACTGTACACACTCTGATCACAGCGTGACAACATGGGGGTGTAGATAGGACTTACTTGGCGTATTACTCTCATAACAGTTTTGGGAGCTACTAGAATGACAAGTTTGTTCTCATAGATGTGTGACAATCAGTTGTATTCCCTGTTTCCTGCCAAAACATCTGGGATCATCCCACTGACTTCCCAGGGCGACAGGCAGCAGATATGGGCCCATATACTGGACATTCTGGTCTTATCTGTACAGTTGTGGAGTATGATTCTGTATGTAGCCTACTTCCACTCCCAGGATTAAGACCATGGCTGTGTCTGCTACAGCTTACACACTGTCCATCAGAGTTGTGTGTACTATATAAATAATGCTGTACACCTCCTATCTTCCTCCTGTCTTATAATTCTCCTGTGGTTTTGTATTCTGACCTTGTATTACGACACTTTTATACAGGTTTTCCTAGACAGTTATATTTTGTAGGACAGTGTGGGTGACAGTGATGAGTAATACCTTATTATTCAGAGCAACTGCATCAGCCACAATGCCATACAATACCACAGTAAACAGTACCAGTACAGGGTATCATTCTTGTATTTCTGGGCACAGTGTTGGTATCTGACAGCCCTGTGGGAGGAATGTTTGTTATCACTACTTGAATGTTGCCACACAAAGTACCAGATTCCACATTACTATTATGTACATACATCTCACTCTGTTACTGTACACACTCTGGTCACTGCTTGACAACATGGGAATGTAAATGGGACATACATGAGTTCTTACTCTCATAGGGTTTTGGGGAGTTGCTAGTGTGCCAGCTTTGTTCTCATAGATGTGTGTCAATCAGTTTTATTTCCTGTTTGCTGCCTATATGTCTGGGGTCATCCCACTGATTTCCCAGGGGGACAGGTTAACAGGCAACAGATATGGACCACTTTACTGGACATTCTGGACATATCTGTACAGTTGTCAGGTATGATACTGTATGCAGACTACTACCACTAAAAGGATTCGAACCATGGCTGTGTGTGCTAAAAATACAACAGTTCACATCTCAGTTGCATGTGCTATTCGGGTTTGGTTGTCTGCAGTTTCCTTTTTTCTGTCTATGTGTCTCTCAGTTGTACTAAATGGGTTCTGGGGATTACACCAATCATATACAGGCATTCCTACACATTATATTTATGGTGCACAGTGTGGGTAGCAGTGCTTAATACAACAGTACTATTACGTGATTGCAAATCTACATTACTATATGATACCAGAGTATACACATGCAGTCCAGCAGTTAGACCTTTATTGTCAGGCTATTACGCTTTTATTTATATACAAACTATATGAGTCTCTTCCTGCCATATTCTTCAGTGTATGCAGTACTTGCCTTATTCAATCAAGGTTTTATACAGACAATTAATTTACTAATACTTTTAGATGTATTTCCTATGACAGTATATACAAGAGTATTACTGACCTGCCTCGCATTGCTACCTCTCCAGGCAACTTCCATGGACCTCTTGGTTTGTGGCTTGCTCACTTGCAGCTGTGGAGGACATAAGAGGAATATTTAGCCATACCTATCCATGATATACATGAGCTGGCAATTATTACACACATAGTGGAGTGATACTTACACACAGCTGGGACAGCCCCTGCCATTCTAGCCTCATGAATCCACTGCTCCATGAGGTCCCCCTTATGATGTTTCAGGTCGGCATAGTGATGTCTGACTTGCTCGCCAGTTTGGGGTATGCCAGTGGCACTGGTGAGATCACAGGTGAGACTGTCCCAGGCTTCTGCCTTATACTGGGAACCCTGGTACTGGCCCTGCAGCAGACTCTGCTCATGCTCTTTGATAAGGAGTCCTAGCATGACTCTGAATTCCTGGATGCACACCTTCTCCCCTTACTGCCATTGTGCTTGCAAGGGGAAGCTACAACCAGTTATGAGATGTATTCCTGCCTGTTGGGTTTAAGTAAGGCCAATTTACCACACTTTTCCATGACTGGCCAGTTTTGAAAAGGCTAGGCTATGGGCAAACCTGCTTACCTAAGGTTGGCATTGTTTAAAGGAGTATGACACTGGGCACATTGAGTTAGCTGGCCTACACATTGCTTCCACCTCCTAAGCCAGCCTGTGCAATGCTTAGCATTGCTTACATTAGATTTTGCATTATAATTTCTTTTTGGCATTGATTTATTATTCATTGCATCTTATATATATGCCTGGTATCCATGATTCATGTGTATGTACACTGTATGGGGTCTTTGTTTTTATTGGGGACTTCAACACTCTATTATATTTACACCTCACATCCGGGCTTACTGCTGTACTCCAGTTCACATATTTATGTTATGTAGTGGGTTATGTAACATATGACTGTATACTGATTCCTTTCACAGGTTCTGTTTTATTTTACTACAGTGAGGACTTGTTTGGTGATACCTCATTCTTTTGTACTGCTATGATGGCTTGGTGGTTAACTACTGTGAGTATAGTGTATAGGATCCTGGGTTCAAAACCTGCAAGACTGTTTATTTTGTTGTGGGGCAGAACAAGAGCCTTTGGATAAAGAGTGATTAAGGCACTTTTGAGCAGTTGTAAGCGGGTTTGCGATGGTTTGCGTGAGGGTAAGCAATGCTAACCTCCAGCTAAATATGCTTACAGAGAGGGTTAGCTTCTAAATTGCTTAACCTGTGTGTGCATTGCTTACCCCCATGCAAACGGGCTTTAACTCACTTACTAGTGCTTAAATATGCTTACTACTGCTTATTGGTGCTTACCAGTGCTTACTCCCGCTTACAATTGCACTGATTTAGGCAGTAATATCTAATGCTTCTTGGGAAGGTGGGGTATTTGGAAGCTGTATGGAGTGGTCATTCATTATACATTTTACCTTCCATTTGTATCCATGACTCCTGTGTACATCTACTGTATGGGGCACATGTGCATATCTGGGAACTTTGCAACATTATAAAACTGATATCTCACATGTGCATTTAATGCAGTACACCAGTTCACAAATGTATGTTATTTAGTAGGTTATACAGCAAAACAATGTTCATAAAGTGATTTCACATGGAAAATGGAATGTGCTGCAGTGGGACTCAAACCGAGAATGCCTGCTTGTAAGACGAATGTTCTGCCCAGTACACTGTTGTTATACTGCTTCATTTGCATATATCTTGCTTGTTATCCTCTTCAGCCATTTAAGCTGCATTAACCGTAGCTAAGCGATGGGCACACCCGCGCACCTTTGGTTAGGTTTAATTGGTTTCTTAATTTAAAAAAAAAAGGGTTTGTTCATTTTATTTGTATATACTATTGCTGTTGTACACATGGGGAAATGCTGCTGAGGATATGCAGACACCTATGAGCAGTCTCGCTCATTTCTTTGGCCTTTCTACTGTTCTTCATTGCAGGGGGGTGTATATTCTGAGAGCTCTGCTCTCAGACATGTCCCCTGCACTCTTACACACTCCGTGTAAGATTAGGAACTCAGGCAGCATGCCTTCATTAATATGCATGGTGCGCTGCCTTCCTACTCCTAAATGGCCGCTTCCGTGCAGGACTAAGCTAGTCCTGCACGGAAGAATAGTAAATCTGGGGGTATGTATATGTACACCCCAAACAGACACCAACCTGGCTAACAACAGGCAAAACAATGCTCCTTCTTAACACTGAATCTGCAAGCTGCATTAAAAATCATAGGCCAATAACTTGCCTTCCGACGAGGTATAAACTATACACAGGAAATGATGCTGACAGAGTTTATAGTCATTTAGAAGAAAACTCGATTATGACAGTAGAACAAAAGGGCAATAAAATAAAGTCATACAGAACAGAAGATCATTTGTTGTTAAAGTCATACTGGAGAACTGTAAAAAGGGAAAAAATTTATGTATGGCATGGATCGACTATAAACAAAAACATTTGATAGTATCCCACATTCATGGATAAAACAGTGCTTAAAAATGTATAAGATACACCTTACACTGATTGACTACATGACAGTGACCATAAAACAGTGGCAGACCACTATGTAATTAAGTCATGATAAAGGACAGATTACTATCTGAGGGATAAAATTTCAAAGTGGGATATTCCGGAGTGACTCTGTCACTGCTGCTATTCTGCCTTGCCATTAACCATTAAGATGTTTACTTAACAACTTAGGCCATGGCTACAATATGGCTCCTAAAAAACATCAAAGTGTAAAGACTGGGTCTATATTATAAACATGAAAGCTGTAATCAGCTAATACATGTATATTGACAAATAAAGGTCAATGTACAAAAAGAGCGAAATACGTAATCGGCATACATGAAAATGCCGGATGTATTTCTTCAACCAACAGCTCCATGCAGGTAAGCTCAAACTAACTAAATAAAATTAAATTAACACACTGTTGGGGGCTACATCCCCCACACGCCCCCTACTTAAATATACCAACTCTGAAACCGCACTACAGTGGGGAAAAGTATATATTTTCTCATCCCCACAATCACAATTCGGCGTTTTCTTTATCACGGATTACGTATTTTGCTTTTTTTGTACATCGACCTTTATGTGTCGATGTACATGTATTCACTATTTTGCTCTTTTGTGTTTATAATATAGACCCTAAAGACTTCTCATCTCATCTTTGTCGATGATTTAAAACTGTATAACTCATCAGATGAGGAACTGAAAGCACAGCTGTAGGTTGTTAAAACTTTTTCAGATGTTATAAGAATGTCATTTGGTCTTGATAAATGTGTAAAAGCAACCTTTAAAGCAGGAAAACTGCAACACCAAGAAAACATCAATTTGGGACAAGAATGCAATATAAAAGAACTTTAGCAAGAGGGTGTGTATAAATATTTGGGAATTCATGAAGGATCAGCAATAAAACATTAACAAATCCAAATAAAACTTAGTAAGGAATACTTTAGAAGACTTAAATTAAGTCTGATAACAGCATTGACATCTGAGAACAAAATCCAAGCTATAAACCAATTTGCTCTTCTTGTCCTAACTTATAGTTTTGGAGCGAGTGACTGGCCCCAAAAATGTGTTGGGTAGATTAGGTAGGAAAACAAGAAGGATGCTTCATGCTCACCAAATGATTTATAAAAATCAGTGTATACCAAGAATATATATTCCCTGTTCTGAAGGAGAGATAGACCTCCTTGAATTTGATTACATGTATAGATCTGCAATCATGGACTCTACACATATCTGCTGACCGCACAAGACCCAAATGCAGTGAAAGTCTGGAACATGAGGAGAATAAATCTAAGAAGACTTTTCTGCTTAATTTAGCAGAAGCATATCGGCATCAATCAGGAATGAAAATCAAAACAGAAGTAGATACAAATCAGGCAGCAACTGAACGTACCAAAAAAACAAAAGAAAGAATATAAGGTGAAGGACCAGATGAGAAGGCAAGAAATGTGAAAAAAGCATAAATATAGTTGCAAGTATAGAAAACTTCTGAAAGAACCTCATGTTGATCAGGAGCGAACACAGGAATGGTTAAGGAGAGGAGAATTCAAACCAAGAGATGACAGGTTAATATTGGCAGCCTAAGACAGTGGGCTATGTACACGCTGGTTTACAATGTCCACTGACCATGTGGAAGAAACAGACAAATGTAGGTTTTGTAAAACCAAATTGTAAACAGTCACACACCTCGTTGCTGGGTGTGACATACTAATGGCAGCAGGACTGTATACTGAAAGGCATAATAATGTGGCAAGACTGTTGCAGTGGGGATTGTGTAAACATTATGGTAATGAAGTGGCTGAAAAACACTGGAAACATGAGCCACAAAGTATCATAGAAAATGATGAAGTTTACATCACATGGGATCACCCATTACCAACAGTTCAAAAGATAGATGCTAGCAAACCAGATAGAGTGGTCCAAGAAAAGAAGACAAAAGTAGCATCGATCATTGAAATTGCTACACTCAGTGACTACAGTGTCTTGCGTACAAAAAGACACAAAGTCATAAAATATCAGGATCTGCAGGCAGAACTGAGAGCAATGTGGAAGAAAGTTACCCAGACAGTTCCAATAGTATTTGGAGCAATGGGTCTTATAAAAAAGAATTTATAATCGTATTTAGATATGTGACCATTCCATGTAACCTCATACAAATTGCAGGAGTCATTACTGGGCACAATGCGAGTGCTGCAAAGAGCACTTTTGGCTGAAATCAAAGATTGAAACAATACTAATTTCATGAACTTTAATTGTACTTTGACTTATGAATGGAGTCCATTCCCATCATGCTATTAGAAACCCAAAAGATTTGGAGAAATTAAAAAGACAGACTGTAATCTCACTGCTGAGCTACATTGCTGATAGTACATACTGTATAGGCTACCCTACATTCCACACTCGCACACGCCCTCTCATCCACTACCACCTCAATTCCTTGCATCTCGCCTTCCTTCACTCACCACACACACACACACACACACACACACACACACACACACACACACACACACACACACACACACACACACACACACACACACACCTCTCTGCCATTTCTTCTGCTCACTTCTTACTGCTCTGTGCTTATAACTACAGTACCTTACTCCAAAAGCAGGTAGTAATGACCCATTTGTCTGCTTCTATTCCAGCTCACATGGTCTAACTGCAAGCCCCTCACTTTCAGGAACTCTCCTATACTGCTCTGAAGTGTTACTATTTGCTGTCCTGGACCGAGGAATTGTTTTCTCAGTAATAATACTGTAACATCTCCCAGCACAAGTGCATGTAAGCTCCAGTGGTCTTTGTAAATTTACAGCATATAACCTAGATCACATCTGTTCTAGTGCTCCCCGTTACAGTGCACACTCGCAGGGACAGCCACTTTCTCCTTTGCTATTCTGTCTGTACTACCTGCAGATATCTTTAACTCCCCTCCCAATAACCAACCATCCAAATCAGCACAAACCCTTCTGCTCCACAACTTTCTGATCCAAAAGAGACCAGACAGTGCCTCTCCCTATACTAACAGGCCATAGTTTGAGGCAGTAAGCAGTTACTTTTAAACCGCTGCTCAAAGACTTGAACTGACTGCAGGTTGTACATCCCAGCCAAAAGTAATCACTCACTCAAACATCAGATAAAACTGCTACCTTAGTTGTTACAAGATACTGACTAATAGTTTTTTCGCTCGCCTCTCTGGGGCTATCCTGCCTCATTTTCCAGTCATCCAATTAACACTCCACTCCACCCTCCACTCCCAGTTCCAATATTAATATTCCACACCCACTCGAAAACAATGACCCCTATCTCATCAAATCTAATAATTCTAACATTCCTACTAACCTCTCTCACTTGTCTTATTATGTTACATAACTGCTTAACCCCTACCATACCTCACCCTCACATCCCACTATCACTTACCAGGTTACCTCCACATCGCCCTTCACTACCGTTACTCTTGAACTCTACTCTTCTAAAGCAACCCTACTGTTCAAACCCAGAATTCTATCTACCCCATCCTCTCAGCACTCACTTCTCCAACCTCATACCAAAAAAAACACTATCTTCCACAACTCAAACTCTCCTTATACTCATCCTCCACCAAATCTCCCTCTCACTCTCCAGCAACATTCACCCCAACCCTGGACCTATTAACATCAAACAACCCACCAACTCTCCTCCCACACAACCCCAAACACCCAAATCCATATGCCTCACTACATTTAATGCCGAAAGCCTTTGAAATAATATTCCTAACCTCGACACCTGGCTTTCCCACAACCACCCTGCTATTACAGCCATCAAAGAGATCAGGCTTAAACCCTTTATATAAGACAATGAAATTCTTCAATCAGGCTACCAAATTATTTGCAATGACAGACTACACAAGAAAGATGGAGATGTGGCTATTATCTTCTCCTCCTCCTCCCATACAATTACACCTTACACCAATCATATCCCAAACTTTGCCAATGCTGAGACTACAGTAGGTCTACTAAATCAACAACTACAAGTCCATATGTATATGTGCCCTCTATATTCTCCTGGGCAATAATATCTAAATATTGAAGACATCCTCTCCTGGTTTTCCTCTACCATCAAAAACAAAACCTTTATCATCGATGATATGAACATTAACTGGGCCTCTATTAATTCTCAAGCCTTCTCACACAATCAACTTGTTCAACTTCTCCCAACCAATAAACCCTCCAACCAGGCCAAAGATGGGGCCTCTAGCACCATCATTGATTGGATCTTAACATCCCATCCCAACTTTATCTCAAATGCTGGAATCCTCCCTGATGCTCTCAGTGACCACTTGCCAGCCTTCGCTGACCATCTTCTCTCTCCTCTTCAAAACCAACACCACTACATTCAAACCTATAACCTCTCCTTTTTAAACCCTAACACCTTCTCTGAATGTCTAAAACATACTGACTGGACCCCTCTAAGAACTCTACCCCTCAACAATGCTGTAACCTACTTCAATGAGTCATTCCTAAACCTATTAAACCACCAAGCTCCCCTTAGAACCAAACACGTCAAGTCCAATTCTCCCCCTGGCTCTCAAAAGAAACTAAACTAACAATGCAGCAAATATACAGAAAATGGAAGCAATACTACAGAAACAAAGAAACTAACTCCATACTAGAATTTAAACAGCTCAAACTCCATAAAAAACAATAACACAAGATCTCAAAGCATACTACTCCAAACTCCAATCTGAGCACTCATCTAATCCTAAAAAATGTTGGGACTCCATCTCCTCCCTGTCCTAAACCCAACCTTACTGACCTTGAAACAGCCACTCAATTCAACTCCTTCTTCATGGAATGTATAGCTAAACTGTCCTGATCTTTCCCTCACACCACCTCCAATCCTAACCCCTCTTGGCCCCCGATCACATACCTCCTTCCTCCACTTTCAGCCTAAAACCCATCCCCACAAATACAGCAAAAGGACTACTCCTCCAACTTAAACCCTAGCACAATGCACCTGATAATCTACCGACAGCCTTCCTCAAGCTATCTGCAGACAGCATAGCTTTTCACATTTCTATCTTAATACAGATCCATCCAGGAATCCTATGTCCCATCTATCTGGCACCATGCTTACATCATCCCACTTCATAAGGGAGACAAAAACACAGACACCACCAATTTCAGCCCTATTGCCATCCTTTCCCCACTTTCTAAAATACTAGAGAAAGCTATCCATTCACAACTGATGCCATATCTAACACAAAGCAATCATCTCACCCCACTCAGCACAGCTTTTGCCCTGCTCACAGTACCATGACTGCCCTCCATTCCTTTCTCGAAACCATTAACCAAGCAAACTTGTATCTAGCCTGTTCCTAGCTCTATCAAAAGCTTTTGACACTGTTTCCCCCCGCTTACTCCCACCTCAACTCTTCTCTCTCCACCTCTCTCCTTCCACCATAACCTGGTTTTCTAGCTACCTCTCTGATCATCAACAAGCTGTACAATGGAAATCCTCAACCTCCACCTTCCTACCCAGCCCCACCAGGGTGCCCCAAGATTCTGTTCTAGGTTCTCTACTCTTCAATATATTTATCAACAACTTCCACCAACCATCCCTGAGTCCTCACTAATCCAGTACTCAGATGATTTAACAATCATCTGCTCAGACTACTACCCCTCCGAACTACTATTAAAAACCCAATTAGCATTCTCTAAAACAGAAACCTGGATGAAAAAGCAATCACTTGGCCCTAAACTCTAATAAAACTAAACTGATGATCTGCACTCCTTTTAGGAACTCCTCTGTTGATAAAAACTCATTCTCCATACTCAGCCAGAATAACATCCCCCTTGAAATTGTATCCAGTACCAAAGTGCTGGGCATTACCATTGATGAAAATCTAAAATTTGTCACCCATATCCAATCCACTATTAAAAAAAACACTAAAAACTAGGACTCCTGTACAGGCACAACCACTACCTTAGCCCCTCCACCAAACAAATCTTAGCCTCCTCCTACCTTCTCCCCTCTCTTATGTATGATGCTCCTTTGTTAACCAGTCTCCAGCTCAGCCTACAATCCAAACTAGAGTCCTGATACCATAAAATAAGGAAATTCACGACCAATTAAAAAAACTCAGCCCACCATTGCAACTCTCCCATACCCAACAATG
Source organism: Protopterus annectens (assembly GCF_019279795.1). Taxonomy (NCBI): domain Eukaryota; kingdom Metazoa; phylum Chordata; order Ceratodontiformes; family Protopteridae; genus Protopterus; species Protopterus annectens. The sequence continues at coordinate 806,785,505 of NC_056732.1, read as the reverse complement.
GCTCGAACTTCCCAATTACTTGAAATTCCTCCAACACACCACTGCCCAGAAGCTCATCTGCAAACCCTCCAACTGCCCCTCTCTCACTATTGCCTTAACCCCCTACATACCCAAGTGCTCACTCAGATCAGAAAACAAAACCTCCTACATATCTACAAACCCTCATGTCCCCCTGGCCAGCTTCTACTATCCTGCTCCATAGCTAAACTATGGAACTCTCTCCCTCCCCTTTTGGATTATTTCTAACCATACCAACTTCAAATCTCACTTGTTCACCCGTTTGTCTTTGAAATGGGCATGTCCATGTCACTCTCCAACATAACTCCCCCTCTGTACTCTCTCATTCTCATTCCACTCTCTCTCATTTTCCATCCTCTGCTACACTTATGTCTTACACTATTACTATTACTATTACTACTAATACACCCCACTATACAGTACAGTGAAATTCTCCTACTGCACCTTGGATGACATTATTACATTTTCTTATATCAAAACAAAACTAATTCTGTACATATAAAATTTCACTACAACAGTCCATTATCTGTATCTCATCCCATGACTGTATATTACCCAGTCTGTATTGTGCGGGATTCTCAGCCTAACAATTATGTTATACTGCTTGCGTATTAATATGCTGAATTATGCTGTTCTGTGTATGTATGTATTATGCGGTATTCTTAGCTTGACGATAATGTTTATACTACATTGCATATGTCTGTAATGTGTTTTTGGAGCTTTTCTCCCCAGGTCTCCACTGAAAACAGGCTCTTCTTGGCCCAGTGAACTTCCCTTGTCATCAAACTGAAATAAATAAATAAATTATATGTCAATTTGCATGCCACATTGACCCTATTATTTTGCTGCCTAGAGCAGTCATGCCAAGTGTGTTTCTGAATTGCCCCCCTCCCTTCTCATTGTTGCTGACTGCATAAATCTATCTACCATGACATAATGCATGTTTCTGTATCCCTGAGAGGTTTTTTTGGGTCTTTTGGCTTTTCCTGGTTAGGGGTCACCACAGCGGAACTCTGGTCCGCTAATGATTAGCAGTGGATTTTTACGTACCGGGTTACCAATCCTGATGCACAATTCATGTATGCCTCCACACAGAAAACACTGTAGCTGAGAATCAAATGGGTCAACGTCTTGATATGAGGTGACAACGCGACCGCAGCACCACCACCACAGTGCTCATTATAATTCCAACAAGATTATTTGCAGAACATACAATAAACTGTATCCAGTGCAATCATGTGAACTATTCCATCACTGTAGAGGTTGGATGTGGAAACACTTTGTCAGAAGATGTAATAAAAACAGCCCACTCAGAATATTCAAGAACAAGTAAGCAGCCTTTTCTTTTCAGTTGCTGTTAAAACAAAATGCACTCAATGTCTTCACTTTTGTTTCAGTACTGTTTATGTCTGACTTAGACAATAGCAATCATAATGGTACACCAGTCTGTTCTTCTGCCCTTTCACCCTTCGTCTCTTACATATGTAGAACCGCCATCCTATGCTGAAATGTTAGATCTAAGAGAAACTTTCATTTATTGTGACTCTTGATTGTAATATGAAGCATGTAATCTCCTTGCTTTGGATTTACTGTTGTGCCACCTGTTTATCGCCCTTTTCATTGTACTTGAGTTTGTGCTAAACGTAATATCTTGCTAAGGTTTTTATTTCTATTCTATTGTAAAATTTTTGTTTTCAATGTGGAGCTTTACTCCTAGGGTCACCACTGGAAAAGGGTTCACATCCAGTCAAACTTTCTTGGTAATTAAAAATAAAAATAATAAATAAATAAATAAATAAAGGCAAGGAATATGAATATCAACCACTCACCACCTCATCTTTCTCTTCCACTCTCTCTCTTTTTCTATTTGTCCACTGTTTCTCTGACTGCAGCTTATTGTTCTGCTCCTCTCTTTCTTTTATAGCTTGAAAAAAATCTTAAACAATTGATCAAAAAGGCCTTCAAAAACACCACAGCTTCTTTACTGAAATCAAGTCTGATCAAGTCCTTATGATGAATGAAAGTACTATACTCTGTATACAGTAATTTTAAGTCCTAAGTCATTAGTGTGTCTCCTGCTATTTGTTGTGGAATTTTAGTCTTCATTTTATGCTGCTTGGTGTTTTTATTTATTTTGCAAAGATTGAAAGAAAAGTCTCTAAGCCAGGATGTTATTCATGTGTGGAAACCTTAACTATTACCCTACCTTCCCCTCATCCCAAGCCTACAGATTCAGTTACTAAAATCCCTTTCCCTGACAGTACCACAAGGCAGGATAAAAGGACACAGAACACATATTACACCAAATGAGTGTAACATCAAATCTATCCCATTACCTAACCATTAATCTACCATAACCCATGAATGCTTGTGCATCCACACTAATTCCTATAATGTGATCTTGTACATTTCGCACCCACCACCACCAATTCAATCAGACATTCAAGTTCCTGTACACTCCTGCTTATATACACTCCCCCAGATTCAGCAAGCCCTGCACAGTGTGCTGGACTAGTGCAGGAGCTCCAGCAAGCAATATGTCTGCTGTGCGATCCAGGAATAAGCTGTAGGGATGTGCAGGAGCACTCCTGCACTAGTCCTGCACTGACTCAGCCCTTATATGCAAATCACCCCATTTGCAGCTGAAATCCATGCAAATGAGGTAACTTTGTGATCCAGGAAGCTGGAAGCCAGCCGTGTAGGACTAGTGTAATCTGCAGAAATGTACTCGGCCAGTGACCGAGTACATTTCTGCAAACCACAAAACGGAGTCATGACAGCTCCAAATAAAGGGAGGATATTATGTAGAAAGCATGCCAATGGCGAAATATATGGCCATTGGCATGGAAAATAGTTGCAAAAAAAAAAAAAAAAAAAAAAACTTTTATTTTTTTTTTGCCTATCTCCGCTGTTTAAGCTTAGGGCAGCGGCGTGCAAACAAGACAAAAACCCTAAAATAAGCATTCTAACCAAAATCACTATTTTGCCATTATACTCAATGGCAGGCAGAAGACAACATGGCCAGTGAATAGTGGTTGCTAAGGGGGAGGCTCAATTTGGGACCTATAACTATGCATCAGCAGGCAATCCTATGCAAATGAGGGGAATGATACTGAATCCCAGATTTCACCTGCATGCTAGTCAGCAGCCAACAGTGTAAGGGCAGGAATAGCCTGGTGCAAGCCTAGGAGTTGGCTGACATCATAGGGGGATGTCAGGCATACTGTAAGCAGATTGGAGTCCTATGACTCGGGTTTGCCATTAACTTAGCAGAGCTAAGCAAGGGAGTGTGTATGAGGCTGCCTAGCACTCTTTACATTGCCTAAGCATGTGTGCGCGCCACACATCGAGTTTTAAAGGGAAAAAAAAATAAACCTGGAAATAGGAGCTCTGTGCACATTTCAGTACTGTGTTTGCGCGGCGCACCCCCAGGCTTAAACAGGAAGGCAATGGGAAGTGAAAACAGCAGTAGGAAGGTAATCAGAGAGAACTAGCATAGCTGGCAGGTGAAATGTATCAGAATCAGCCAATTACACAGTCAGCAGCCCAGCCCAACCCAGAACACTACTATAAACTATGCAAACACCTTTTCCTCTGGTTTTCCCACATACTCTACACCACCGGTGTATACAAAAGGGGAATTTTAACAAACAAAAAAAATAACAAAATGATAGGGGCTGCAATAGCTATCATACAACATGTGGAAGAGGCTGAGGGTGGTGCGGATGAGAATTCTGTTGACCAACCCACAGTGAGGAGATAGAGAAGAGTGTACAGAACCAGGTTACCTACCAGGGGCTACATGAGCTGGAGATAGTGGAGCACTATAGGGTGGACAGGGACCTCCTACAGCAAACTGTTGAGCTGTGTTGGCCACGCCTCACACACAGAATTAACAGAGGGGAACCCATCCCAATGGATACCAAGGTATGTGTAGGCCTAAGAATACTAGCTACAGGTACCTTCCAAAGACCAATTGGGGATATCATGGGGATCTCACAGGCATCACCATCCAGGGTACTCCAACAGTTCCTGGATGCCATGTCAGCACATGCCGGTGAGCATGTATATTTCCCCAACACCCATGAGGCATTGGCCAGCAAAATACATCTCATCCACCAAATAGCAGAATACCATGAGGTAGTGGGTGCTATAGACTGCATGCAGATACACATCAAAGCACCAACCGGTGAATGGGGTAGGGTCTACATCAACCGCAAGGGCTTCCCATCCATTTGCATCATCTTAAAAGTACTCAGTTATATTTATTACTGCTTGGTGTAACTCATTCTAAGCCTTTTAGTTTAAGCACTTGGGATTCAGACCAGCTGTTTTACATTAAGAAGGTTTGTGGTCTGCACTGTAGTGGCAGGACAGTTAGCTTACATCCTTCTAAGTTGGGAACTGCTGATTGAGGGCTCAGTGTCTGTTATTCTAAAAGTGTATTAATTCTGGTTAAAGCACTTGGGCTTCAGGCCAGTTATTTTACATTAAGAGGGTTCGTGGTCTGTACTCTTGTGGGAGGAGAGGCTGGACTCTGCCCTTCTGAGCTCGGAATTTCTGGTTAAAGGCTTATTGTGCCTGCATATTTGAACTGCTTCTTACTGAAATTGGTACACCTTGTTTGCTGTAGCATAGACTAGATCCAGGCCTGCTGAATCTAGCTTTGTTTGTATAACTTGAGCACTAATCCAGGCATTCTTTAAAGTATTCAATTTTATTTATTACTGCTTGGTAGTAACTTGATTAAAGTGTAGCTATCATTCTAAGTCTTTTGGATTAAGCACTTGGGCTTCAGACCGGTTGTTTTAAATTATGAAGGTTTGTGGCCTGCACTGTGGTGGCAGGACAGGTAGCTTACATCCTTCTAAGTTGGGAACTGCTGATTGAGGGCTCAGTGTCTGTTATTCTAAAAATTTATTAGTTCTGGTTTAAGCACTTGGGCTTCAGGCCAGTTATTTTACATTAAGAAGGTTCGTGGTCTGCACTCTTGTGGGAGGAGAGGCTGGACTCTGCCCTTCTGAGCTGGGAATTTCTGGTTAAAGGCTTATAGTGCCTGCATATTTGAACTGTTTCTTACTGAAATTGGTACACCTTGTTTGCTGTAGCACAGACTAGATCCAGGCCTGCTGAATCTAGCTTTGTTTGTATGCTTGTTGTTTGTTTGCTTGTTATTTCCCTGAAATGCTAATTCCACCTAAAACACGGCTTTTCAGCACTTCTGTGCATCCCTAGTGATATCTGCATTACTTACTGTACTTATTTCCTTGTTTCACTTGAATGAAAGTTACTGTTTGTCGTTTGTGCATTTAAGTTACCTGTAGCACATTGCATTTAAGTTACCTGGCACTTGCTCGGTAAAGCAACTATATAGGTCAGCACTAAAAAATTAAAAGCACTACACCATCACAAACTCCCCTTGAGTACCTTGTTCCCCGTTGGCCTTTTTTTTTCAATTATAAAGGAATTCCCAATATTATTCTAGCATGTCCAAAGGTCAGTTGTCAATCTCCTCTCCGGTCCAGCTAGTGAATCTGGGAATCTTGAGGCAATGTTACAACTGCCTCATGTACACAGACAACCCTCTCCTCCTCCCAACAAATTCCAACACATGTGAGAGATGCAACCATATAGCAAAAATGGAGGCTAAGCTCTCTCTCAACTCAGTACTGGCATAACCAGTCAGGAGGAAAAGGAAACCACACTCACTACAATTCCAGTCTCACATAGACCTACCATGACAGCAAACCAAACACATAAACACACAAAAACATACTCGGAGGCTTTAAATAAAAATCTAACTAGGCAGCAGAGACCTCAAAAGCAGACACCCAAGCAACCGCTACCCCAAAACAAAACACGTGCAACACATAGCTCACAAAGCCAGTGTGCCGAACAGTCACAGCCCTTAAGGCTAAACAACACACCTGATACACTTGTAATAGGTGACTCTGTCATCAGGCACACTGATGTCCCACTCACCAGACTGGACAAGGAGAAGGTCACGGTGAGCTGCCTGTCAGGCGCTAGGATCCGCCACATAACACAAGCACTCAGGTCACTCCAAGGCAAGTACAAATATGACTCAGTCATTGTCCATGATGGTGTGAATGACCTGCAACGTACCTCCCTGGACTACATGAAAAGAGACATAGAGGTGCTCTCTGAGCATGTAGCCCAGGCCGGTATGACCCTGACCTTGAGTAGCATCTTACCTTCACCAAGAATGATGCCACAATATGAAGACAAGATGATCGATTTCAACAATTGGCTTAAGTATTGGTGTCATTGAAAGGGGATCCAATGCATGTCAGCCTGGGATGACATGCTCGACAAGCCACGATGCTTCGCTAGGGACGGCTTGCACCTATCACCCCTGGGCTTTTGGATATCAGCAAAGGCTCTTGCTACCCCTATAGTGCCTTTTTTAGGCAAGGCTCAAAAGACAAACCCACCTCCATAGCTATCACAAGGGATAAGAAACTAAGAGTAATGCTACTCAATGCCAGAAGTCTAAACCTCAAGATGCATGCACTCGAAACTCTCCTTAGAATGGAGAACATTGATATCGATTGACAGTAACAGAAACCTGGTTCAAGGCTCCCAAGAGCACCCCAGCACTACCAGGTTATACCTCATACCATGCTTTTTGGCCCCAAAACTTGGACCGAACCACAAAAAGAGGGGGAGTATCAATATTCGTCAAAGATACTCACACCTCCAGGTTGGTGGCACAGCACGAAGCATCAGAGACTATCCATGTGCAACTAACAGTGGGTAAAACTGTCTTCCAGTTTATAGCCTGCTACAGACCACCCTCCCAAACCCAGGAACTCCACTCAGCCTTCCTGAGAACACTGGAAAATATGAAGGCCTCTCCAAACACCATTATATTGGGCAACTTCAACTACCCAAACATAGACTGGGAGCATTACTCTAGCTCCAACACCCTAGTCCAAAGGTTCCTAGAACTTATAAACTCAAATGCTATGGAACAACTTGTTAACACTCCCACAAGAGGGGAAAACATACTGGACCTGATCATCACCAACATGGGGACTCTATGCTCCAGACCAGAAGTGTATCCCTCACTGGTAAGATCAGACCATAAACTAATCTCACTGGATATTCACATCCCGACCCCAACCCCTGCCCAGAAAACCACAGTGAAAAACTTCTCTAAAGCAAATTTCACACTCCTCAAAACCGAGGTGGAATCCTTCAAAGCCCCCGGGCCTGTGGAAAATACAGCCCAGACCACAGAATCCTTTATAAATGCATTCTTTGAATACCTTCAGGAATGCATGGATCATGGATTCCCAAATAAAACCAATACCCGCTCCTCCAAAGGCAGACATCCTGTCTGGTGGACCCCAGCCATAAACAAACTATACAATAGAAGGAGGAAGCTACTACATGATAGAGCAAAATCCCAAAAAGGGAAGGCATCTCTGATCAGTATTAGCAAAAAACTACGGGAACTCATAAAATCATCTAAGGCCAGCTTCGAGAGAAAAATTGCACAGGACGCTAAGGATAATCACAAGGCTTTCTTTAGTTATGTTAGGAACCATGGTGGGAATTCCCAGATATGCTCAGAATTAGTCCAAAATGACAAAAAATACACCGAACCCACAGACATTGCCAACATCCTAGCTGACAGGTTCAGCGCAAACTCCCCCACTCACCAAAAGGGCAAATATCTATCCCAGCAGAGTGCTGCTCCCCTGACATCTCAGATGTTCAGGTAAGAGCCGCCCTCTCCAAAGCAAAAAATATAGCATCAATGGGACCAGACGTTGTCCAGGGCTGCGTCCTACATGAACTCCAAGAAGAGCTAAACCCAAGCATAAAACTACTGTTCAATCTCAGCCTTACTACAGGATATGTACCCAAAGAGTGGCATACAGCAACCGTAGTCCCTCTCCACAAAGGTGGTGCCTCAACAGATCCTGGAAACTATCTAACTAGGCCTGACTAGCTTGGTCTGCAAAGATATGGAAAGGATCATCATGGACCTTATAAATAAAGATATTGGGGACCTACAGACACTGGATCCTACCCAGTTTGGCTTTGTTAAGGGCAGATCCTGCCTCTTAAACCTGGTTGATTTCTTTGAAACAGTCGCCAAGGCCATTGACAAGGGGAAGGTGGTCCACACAGCCTACCTGGATCTCACAAAAGCCTTCGATACAATACCCCACTCGGGCATTATAGATAAGCTCACCAGCTTAAATATAAACCCCTATGTCACTAGATGGGTTGCAAACTGGCTCAAGGACAGAACCCACATGGTTAAAATTGCTGGAGCCATGTCAGACTCCAAACCAGTTACAAGTGGCGTCCCACAAGGCTCAGTCCTGGGACCTCTCTTGTTCGGTATATATTTCTCAGAGGTACAGGCCAACACGGAAGGATTGTGGCTGACCAAGTTCGCAGATGACTGCAAACTGGGCATCATAATCGACTCTCCAGCCGACACAAGCATCCTACAAAAGGGCCTCATGGAAACAGACAACTGGTGCCAGAGCCATGGCCTCAAGCTAAACGCCAAAAAGTGTATAGTCATCCCCTTTGGCAAAAACAAAGTGCCCACAAATTACCACATAAGTGGTAATCCATTAATCTGGAAGAAGTAATTAGGGACCTGGGGACCCAAGTTGACAGCAATCTCTCATTTGACAACCACGTGGCCAAAGTGGTTAGAAAAACATTTTATGTAGCCCACCTAATCATGAAGGGATTCACATCTAGATCAGGGGAGGTCATCGTGCTTCTTTACTCATCCCTCATCAGGCCCATAATTGAGTACAATGCCCCTTTTGGGATGTACCTTACCAGACACCTGCAGCAAGTGGAAGGACCCCAAAAGTACCTCTCCAAGAGGATCAAAGGGCTCAAACAGATGCCATATGCTGCCCGGTTAAAGAAACTCCAACTCTACTCAGTGGCATACCGCCTGCTCAGAGGTGATCTGTGCCTGACATATAAAGCCATTTCTAACCCGGAATTCATGGACATGCTGCACCTCAGAAAATCCAACTCCCATCGAGCTATGCACTCGAGAGACTTGAACCTCAGCAATGAAATAAATAGGACATGCTGGAGGGACAGATTCATAACCCAGAGGCTTCCTTCACTCTGGAATAAATTCCCAGTCCAGGTTAGGCAGAGTCTCTCATTGACTCTCTTCAAGAGGAATCTTAATGAGTGGATGGGGGAATCATAGGTTTACCCTGGGTATCACTTCTGTGTCACTGTTAGACAGAGGCACAGTATACTAACCTCAAAAAAGGGCATAGCAAAATTAATTTAAAATGGGTGGCGAAAGCAAAACACACTCTGGCTAGGCTTATAAATGCCCTAGGGCAGATAGCCTAGTATGAACCTATGAACCTATGAACTGCCAGGTCATGTGCGATGTCCAGGGCATAATAATGAATGTATGCGCTTGCTGCCCTGGAAGCTATCACGATTCCCACATCTGGATTCTGACACAGCAGTACCAGAGATTTGCCAATGGAGACACGCTGTTTATGCACTGGAGACATGGCTGATGACACCCATCAGAAATGCACACACACCTGAACAAGAACTCCATAATGAGGCACACGCACAGATCAGAGTCATAGCAGAGCATGTGTTTGGAATGCTCAAGTCACAGTTCCGGTGCCTGGACACATCCAGTGGAGCCTTGCAGTACTCACCAGCTACATGTACTCAAATTGTCATTGTATGTGCCATGCTACATAATATGATCCTGTGGAAACAACCACAGCAGGAACAGAGTGGGGCAGGGCCACACAGCCCCCCACCATTGCCAAGGCCTGCACAGGCACAGAGTGACTCAGATGAGGAACAACCTGAGACTGCCCTAGTAGGCAGAAGAAGGCATGCCTAGTATGCCCTCACCTTGGCAAAGAGGCAACACATAGGACATACACTGACACAAGAGGGACCCAGGGAATGACACCTCTCTCTGACTCGTACATACAGTAAATGGGATGCCAAACATGACACTACCTGTGCTCAACCATGTGTAGGGAGTATACTATGTGCATCTGACATAGGCAGCCCTCCAGCACCATCCTCAATATTGGCACACCCACAAGGTAAGTCACTCAGCTTACCAATTGCCGAATGGAGTTGTATGTGTTGTTACCTGTATTTATGGTATAGATGTGAGCATGCAAGGGAATCGGGATGAATAGGATGTCAGCAGATAGTAGACACCAATAGTGGCAGCATGAGATCTGTAACAAATACTGCAGTCACCACAGTTGCCAGTACTACACATGGTGACAAAACCCACTGCAGGAAATGTGCTGGGCTGCATGTGTGTCCATATGACACACACATGCCAGTCAAGGAGGTTCACATACCCAACAGTCTCAGCCAGCAGGACAGGTGTAGACAAACACAATCAAAGGCTGTGCTAAAGCCTCTGAATGTTGCCTATGGGTAACCACCCCCAGACCTACACAGACAGGCTACATCAGGTCAGGCAGTAGGATGTTAGTTCTGAAGGGTAGGAAGTCAGGAACTAATAAGTAGGTCAATCAAACCAAAGACCTGTAGTACACTGATATGTCTCTAGTCAGTATGATAGGTTAGAAAACAGAATGAAATGGAGTACCTGACATACCAATATAGTCATTGCAAATGTGTACAAATGTCAGGTGTGCCCCCCCGATCCTGTGTAGAAATGTAGAAATAGTCAGGTGTGCCCCCCAATCCTATCTAGAAATATAGTAACAGTCAGGTGTGCCCCCCACTCCCGTGTAGCAATGTAGAAACAGTCAGGTGTGCCCCCCCCCATATCCTATGTAGACATGTATTAACAGTCAGGTGTGCCCCCCAGTCCTATGCAGAAATGTAATACAGTCAGGTGTGCCACCAATCCTATGTAGAAATGTAGTAAGACTCAGGTGTGCCCCCCTCCCCCAGTCCTGTGTAGAAATGTAGAAACAGTCAGGTGTGCCCCCCAATTCTACTTATACTTGTAGTAACAGTCAGGTGTGCCCCCCAATCCTATTTAGAAATCTAGTAACAGTCTGCTGTCCCCCCAATCTGATGTACGCATGTGGTAACAGTCAGGTGTGCCCCCCAAATCCTATTTAGAAATGTAGTAACATGTATGTGTAGGTAAAATACCAGTGGAGTACAGATGCCCAGAGGTGGCCAAGGTAGCAGGATAGATTGTAGCATTTGTACAATATGGAGGTATGTGTGTGTTACATTGGTGTGTTTCATATTGTGTGAGAGTGGTCAGTATGTATGCATGCTGAGGTTTGACTTGGTGGCCATTTCCCACTATTGCTGAGGACAGGGCCAAGTCCTCACAACTGCAGTGCCAAAGACAATTCCCACCAGTATAACACATGCTGGCAGTAAGCCACTGTAAATGAATGGTGGTAATATGTGTTACCATCTGAAAGATGGACATGGCACGGCTGTTGGGCTAGATATGCAAGCAGTACACAGGGAAAAAGTACCCCAGACATACAGTATATAATGTGTAACTGTGAAATGGACACACCCTTGAAATTGTACATACATGTATGCATCCGGTTATCTGGGTCTGTAATAGGGAATACCGGTGTCGTATGGCCGAACACTTGCAGATCACAAAGGTGATAGTACGACTGATGTATTGGGAAATAACTGATGTACCTGCACATCCCAGAATAACTGGAATGCCCCATGCATATCTGTGAGTCAGATGCAAGTAGTGTCCATAGCACACATGCACCCAGCTCACCCAAACACCACCCACAGGTACTTCTATAGTCGTATTCCTGCTGTTGGGAATGGGTACAATATGACCCCTACATGTGTATGGCAATAGCGAAAGAATGCAGCATGCAGTGCAGGTGTGTCCCTAGCTGTAGGTAGCACCCTGCCAGCATCCACACCACCAGATCAATACTGATAGAAAGTATTGGCATGAACACCTAACACACTTACCATCACCCCAGGGGAATATACTGTATGGCAGTTTGGGACTAAAGGACTGACAGAATGCAACAGCCTGCCACAGCTGGCCTGCATCACCACCAAATGGCCTACAGGCCTCTCCCAAAAGCCTGTGTCTCACACGTACTGCCAATGCATGTTATGTCATGGACACCCAAATAACAACATAACACACTCCACATAAGCCATATGCAAGGCCATGTGGACAAACCACAGTTACATGTCCACCATGTGCCACTGCATGAACTGTGGACCAACACCAAAACACAGTTGTGATGAGGTGATAACCTTAAGGAAAGTATCAGAGAATGTATGCATAATGTATGGAAGAGGATATAATAATAGAGAGGGATGGGAGCATGGGCAGCATGGAATGTGCAAGGTCTGACACACAGCTGTGCACACACTATCCCTGGCTGCAAACACATAAATGGGTAACTACAAACCTGCCCGTACACCATAATAGGGATAATGTCTTGACTTATGACCCCTGGCTCTGGGTAACCTGTGTGAATTTGTACAGCTGTGAGGTATTGCCACAGCAAGATAAGGCCATACTGTCATGTTGAAGGATGTACAAGTATGGGATTCTCTGCCAGCACTGTACCGAGGTGTTGAATCAAATACACAGACCCAGCAGCAAGTGTCTGCAGCTCCCCCTCCAGAATGGCATAACTTTCCAGGAATATGTAGGTGTTTGCCCACAATACCAGACACAGCTGCAGTCACCCTTGTTCTACAGGACATCACTGTGAGCAAGAATGTCCACCTGACAGTACTTGAGGGCATAAAACATCACAATGTATAACAGTACACATATCTCAATATCTCTGCTAACACCAGTGCTTTGTAGCAGAAGCAGCACAGACACAATCACCTACAGTACACACTACCCCTTGTACAGTTTGACCTCATATTGCCAAATGATCTACAGATACCCTGCAGAAACATTTTGCTACCTGTAGGTCTGCACTGGAGTACAACCTACCTGGAATGGATCCACACATTCAATACAGAGGGGCATACTGGGCATGCTCACACACAAACAAATGAAGCCCATGTCTGCAAACAACAGTGGTCCATACATATCTGACAGTTGCAGATGTTAGTGCATACACTCCTCAGTATGCACCAGTCATGCTTTGCACACACAATGGATAGGAATACAGACATATATCCAAGGACAACACGCTATAATGTGCTAAAAGTAGACATACGTAGATGTGTGGAAGAGAGTGACTGTGACAAAGAGCCATACATCATGAGGCCTGTCCCACCCAGCACACGGCCAAATGGCTACATCCACATGATGTGTAAATGTCCTTCACTGTAGAAATTATCTACTGGTGTCATCAGCATTACAGACTATGTGGTGTACAGGTTAGCTGTGCAACATGACTGTACAAAGTTATAGTTAACTAGCAGCTGTATACACGTACCAGCGGAATATAACCGTGTGTGTGCCTGCATGTGGTATGTCAACCTCTAGATGTATGGGTTATGGTCCTACTATGACAAGCCTGCTGATGTCATCCACTTTGAAATACACCTTTTGGATTAAAGTAGCCCAGTATACTCTGTGGCACATCCTAAAACTGTGTAATGCTGTAGTGTGATAAACTAGTTAGGTAGGTGTTCTAATCCCAGACATGGCAACTGTGTGTGTGTCTCTGTCTGTGTATGGTGCAATGCTTTTTAGGCTCATCACCTCACTACAATTCAAATGGCCTACTTTGGCAAGGCTGCTGAGCTGATGTCATTCACTGTGAAATACACCTTTGAGAAAGGTGTACCCCAGTAATCTCCATGGTGTATTTTATAATTGCGTAATGCTGTAGTGTGATAAACTAGTTAGGTAGGAGATCTAATCCTAGACATGACAACTGTGTTTGTGTGTATGTGTAGGGGGCAATGCTTTTTAGGCTAGTCACACTCACTACAATTCAAATGCCCACTTTGGCAAAGCTGCTGATATCATTCACTATGAAATACACTTTTGGGAAAGGTGTAGCTCACTAATCTCTGTGGCACATCCTATAACTAAGTAATGCTGTAGTGTGATAAACTAGTTAGATAGGAGTTCTAATCCCAGACATGACAACTGTGTTTGTGTGTGCCTCTGTCTGTGTAGGGAGCAATGCATTTTAGGCTAGTCACACTCACTACAATTCAAATGCCCTACTTTGGTAAAGCTGCTGATGTCATTCACTGTGAAATACACCTTTTGGAAAGGTGTAGCCCAGTATTCTCCATGGCACACCTTATAACTGTGTAATGCTGTAGTGTGATAAACTAGTTAGGTAGAAGTTCTAATCCCAGACATAGCAACTCTGTGTGTGAGTGTTTGTGTGTATTTGTCTGTATAGGGAGCAATAATTTTTAGGCTAGCCACACTCACTACAAATCAAATGCCCTACTTTGGAAAATCTGCTAATGCCATTCACTGTGAAATACACCTCTGGGAAAGGTGTAGCCCAGTAATCTCTGTGGTGTGTCATAGAACAGCAGAATGTTGTAGTGTGATATAGTACTTTGGTAGGGGTTCTATTCCTAACATGGCAAGTGGCGATGTTTGTCTGTGGAGGGAGCAATGCTTTTTATGCTAGTCACATGCGCTACAAATCAAATGGCCTACTTTGACAAGGCTGCTGATGTCTTTTACTGTGAAATACACCTTTATCAAAGGTATAGCCCATTAATCTCTGTGGTGCCCCATAACAATGTAATGCTGTGGTGTGATATAGTACTTTGTTAGGGGTTCTATTCCCACACATGGCGAGTGTGGATGTTTGTGTGTGTTTTTCTATGTCTGTGTAGGGAGCAATGCTTTTTAGGCTAGTCACACACTACAATTCAAATGCCCTACTTTGGCAAGCTTACTGATGTCATTCACTGTGAAATACACCTTGGGGAAGGAGTACTCCAGTAATCTCCATGGCTCGTCCTATAACCGTGTAATGCTGTAGTGTAATAAACTAGTTATGTAGGAGTTCTAATCCTAGACATGGCAGGTGTGTGTGTATCTGTGTTTGTCATTCGTATCCTGTGTGGAGGTGGCTGTGAGTGTGTAACAAATGGACTCACTGTGGAGCGGGTTTTGCAAATTTTGTATATGGTGGCCCTATTATGTGTCACAATGTTTACCTTACAAGGATAACAGATGTGAAATAGCCGAGAGGCTGGGGTGGCAATCCATACCCCTACATGTGACATCAAGGCCTGGCAAACAAAATTAGCAACCCTTGTATTACACAAAGAGCCCTCTCAACCCATGTCTCATACACAAACACACTTGCCTTGGCAACAACTGCTATGTTGGAAGTACCTTGCATATTGCCCGAAGATAGTAACCATGGTGTGATTGCAGTGGACTACAAAGGGCACGACACCCTGTCCATCAGTACAATACACACATGCTTGCAGACAGTGTGCCTTCACTATGCTCCCTGCTAGATGCCTGCAACACCTGTGGTGCCATCAAATGTGACCCACAAAGGACATACCATGCCTTATACACATGCCCTGTATGGAGAGATGTCACAGACACCTGGGAATACCTGTATCATGCTATCAATGTAGGTGCAGGGTCAACTTTCTGTTCATTACATGTTCCCAGCACATGAGGCCAGGACAGGCACATCTGATTATAACAATATGTGTACACAACATGGGCCAGACTCCCCAGGTACAGTTCCACATGTCACTGTACATCCATGCGGGACATGTGCACATCGCAGACAGTGTCCATATCATGGACTAAAGAACACATACATGGCAAGCATTGAACAGTAATGGCCACACACAATATTTACCCAAGTGACTGGATGGTGAATAAAATACTCACCTGCGTGGGCCAATCCAGACACTACACCCCTGAGCCACACTGCAGACTATTGGCATGTGGCCTGATGCCAAGGTATATCCTTCACCTAGCCTTGTATAGCCTTCTGGCACAGTCATCCACTACACATCCGTAAATCAATGCATGCATGCATGCATGTCAGTACAGGCATCCTGTGTCTGTGTGTGTGGTTTGTTATGCTTTTGAACACATTCCACTCACTACAACCCCCATTGGCATACTGAAGCATGCTGGCTGATGTCAGAGGCCTCCACATACCCTATGATCATATAACCTCCGGATAACCCCTGTGGTGCATGTGATACCTGCACAGTACTGTACTGTGACAAACTAACTAGTGAGTAAATGTATTCCTGACCATGCCAAGTGTGTCAATGTGTTTGAGTCCCTGAGAGTGTGTGGCTGTGTTGATGCTGACACCTGTTCAAGTTTACAGGCATGTGTACTACACCTACCTTATCTCTAGCATATCACTGTTGCAGATGTCACTCACCATCACATATATATGTTTGGACAGCTCCTCAACATGTAAACTATGTGGCACATGCAATAACTGCATAGACATGTTATAGCAATATATAGCTAGTCAGGGGGTTGATACCCTGCACTGGTAGGTGTGTGACACAAACATGCTTAGGTTTTACTCTCCCACCCTCTCCCTGACCTACTTTGATTCTGTCTGCCTCTCTCACTCCCTCTCTGGTGGATGTGGAAAACTACATCTGCTTTGCTTAGGCAGCAGCATGTGTTTTGTAAGTGATGCTCATGATCAGCTGATGGCCTCTGCATGAATTGCAACCCTCCTCTAGCTGATTGCAAGTGGAACAGCTGTGGTAACATTCCCACAGCCAGTTGCCTGGAAACACACTCCAATGTCTAGGAACATCATGTTGGTGATGGGCCTTTTCATTCACTGTGAGCAGGACCTAGATCTGGTGTTTGGCAAACAGCATCACAAATGGATTGGGGATTTACCTTTAACAACATACACTGCAGAAACAGGCCAACACACAGCAGGGGAGTGTGCCTGACATGACTACAGAATGTAAGAGTTGCTAGTCTGCACTTGGAGTAATGTTGGATTAACATGGTGTGTGTGGATATGGCTGGTCTACATGTTTAATACCTGTCATGACAGTGCTATGTTTCTGAGGAACCCCCTCATCTGTAGGGTCATCTGCAGACTGGGCAGTGTGTGGTGCTTTTTGTTTCTTGTGCTACTCACAGAGCACCTATCTGTGAACTGCAGAAGCATAGTGTGAGGATTGCAGTCAGTACATGGTGACAGCCAAGAGAGTTACTGACTTCATATCCCTCATTGGACATATGTCACAACAAACCTTGTTACAACAGTAAATGTATGAGGTTATCACAGCAACATGTCAATATTGGCCCTGTGTTTGTGCCTCCAGCCAGAATCTGTCAACCTTTGTACATATGCCATGCAGTAAGAGGTGCATATGTTCTGTACACCTTAACTTATTGACATCATATCTGATAAGCCAATGAGATATCAGACTGCTACACATGTTATGCATGGCAGGGATTTTATTTGAGGACATAACCTGGGCATTCTATGGTTGTTTGTACAGCACTGAGGTATGTGTACTTATGGTGATTGTCGACAGTGTGTGTATTGTGAATATGTACCTTGGTCTGTGTACAGACTGTGGTAGATGTCATTGTTCTTGGTCCTGTTCTATCTGATGTTACATGCTGTTCCAGTGTATGTTACCTTATCAGCTTACATGTTTGTAGGGCCAAACACACTCATGTCCCATACTACAGATAGGCATTGGACCACACTGTGTAGTGGCCCAGTATATATATAGGGTTAGTGTGTGAGTGGTGCATATGAGTACGGTGTAGATCAGATAGTCCATACACTGTAATACTACGCTAGCTTATCATATGTGGCTGTGTTCACATTGGTTGTGGTTGTGCACTTTCACACAGGTGTCTGTTACTCTGTACTGTGACATGCCTGTAGAGCCTGTTATATATGCAGGTACATGTGTATTCCCCCTTAAGAAATGTAAACCAGTGTTGTGGCAGTCTGCCTGTAGCTTGCACAGTGCTTTATTACATGACTAGCAGCTTAGTGCACTTACCCAGTGTGATGTTATGTCCAGATACTTGCCAGATGTACTACTTTCAGGCCACCATAACAGTCATATATTAAGACAAAGCAGTGGTATGCTGTACAGATGAATGTAATAACTAGTTGGTAGTATGTGGTCATGTCACCTCTGTAGCAGCAGTTATGTGTCAGGACAGACAGGGGTGTGTGAACGCATAACCTATGTGGGTAAATGTATACCAGTATTTACGTGATATACCCATCTACATGGCTGTTAACATCCACATTGTCAGGCTTGGTCCACATGTCTTGCACTAAGGGGTTCTGTGTATACCTCTGGACTGACCAGGGTGTATCAGACTGTCCATGTTTATTGGCCATATCTCTGCTGTAGTCCACAGGTTCATTACTGTGTTAGCAGTGGTACTGTACTACTATGTCCTTAGGATGTCTGTCAGTAGCCAATGGTGCACATGTTAAAAACAGATGTGACCTCTCACACACAATATGTCTGTGAAGACAACCCCTATTAAAGTAGCAATAGTCTACATACATAAATGCAATACATACCTGACATACCCTTGCACTAAGTGGTTGGGACTAATGCGGCTGAAGTAGGACCCCCACTCCATGTTCTGGACATATAGTGAACATATATGTATATATAATTATCCATATATCTATCTACATATATATATATATATATATATATATATATATATATATATATATGTATATGTGTGTATATATATATATATATATATATATATATATATATATATATATATATATATATATATACACACACACACATATCGACATACATAGATAGATATGTATATGTACCTATATATATATACATATAAACACTCAGATATATACATATACACAGCAATATATGTCTACACATATGCAGACAGAGATACATATGCACATATACTTATGGATATCTACATATATATTGACAGCAATAGGTATATCAGAATAGATACGTATGCACATATAGATATAGACATCTACTTAATTATGTATGAATATACATGTGTATGTACATGTAGACATATATCAACCTTTTATATGTATATATCCATATTCTGGTCATGTGTAAACCTCACGGTTGTGTATACCCTCCCAGATGTATCTCACCGTATGTATCTGCTATGTGTACATTATGATAAAGCAACATATGTGATGCAACAGTCATATTAATAACAAGTACTACACAATTGTGGATGCAAAGGCAATTGTTTAATACTAATCAACATGTGTATTGACAAATATATGGAAAAGACAACAGCTGTTTTCACAGTGGTCATGGTGTAGTGGTTAAGTGTTGTTACTATAGTGTACAGGGCCCTGGGTTAAAAACTTTCAAGGGCTGTTCATTTTGTTACTGGGCCGGACAAGGGCTGTCAGATACAGAGTGGTTAAGGCAGGTTTGAGCAGCTTTAAGCACATTTGCACACATTTGCGTGAAGCTAAGCAGTACTAAGCTATGGGCAAATGTGCGGGCAATTACCCAATGTAGGCTTTGCTCACCAGTGTGCAAATCAGCTTAGCTGTTATATTACAGCAATGTTGACACCTGCTAAGCATGACTTAGCCCTGGTAACCAGTTCACACCATCCAGTCTGATAACATAGCAGGGTAATGACATCTGTAATAAGTGTATGTAATGCCATGTACAATACATGTGCCTATGCACTGTCATTACAGTAGCAAGGGATGTGAGTGTCATGTCTGGGACACAGACATATATGAGGCCTGTATAGCACTTTTATCCATGTGAATGTGTTACATACAGGGGTAGTAGCCAAGGGTACATGCTGTCACACTGGCATGTAGAAGAATATGGCAGTACTACTGTTGACAGTGCTTACCCAGGCAAGAGTAGAGTGCTAAATGTAGTACTGACAACAGGCACACTTGCATGCATAGCTAGACTTTCAGGTCTCCCTGTTGTATCCCTGATATGTGAGCTGTGTCACAGTATATAACCCCTACTGGATAATGATCCGACATGTGGAATGTAACTGTAGACTACCCTCTGTACAGCACATGTTAGTGAGGGCTTCTGACATGTAATTATGGCATACATATTGTTGTCAAATGTCTGTCTGTCAACACATTCATCCTACTGCATAGCCACTTGCCAAGCTGATATCTGTCAGTCCCTGTACAGATGTACAGATGGCAGGTATCAAGCTGGGATTTGTACAGGCAACCTAAGCTTGATTGACACTGACATGTCTGCCCAGCTGTGTAAGAACTGCCACATATAAAAGATAACACTCTGTACGCACCACATGCCATGGGTACCTCCACTACACTACCACAGTCAACAGAACATGCTTGGGTACAGGTCCCCATCACAGACACTAACCATGTGTTGTAATACATGCTGCATACATGTCAACTTGATCACCTCAGAGGCCATGTGCAGGAGGCACCTGGAGGATTGGCTGATGCATATTACTCTCACCCTGAGGGTCACCAGAGTAGTGTCTGTCAATAGATTGTCTGTTGCCACATGGCAGGTGGCAGGATACCACTGCACACTCATCCCCTACACAACCCATCTCTCCTTGGACAATAGCTAGGTACACAGCTATGACCACTTGCAGTGGATGCACCCCAGTACTAACACATGTGTATGTATGCATTACTGAGTATAGCAGTGTCTGTGTGTTAGCACATCTGTACATGGGAATTCCATGAGGGCCTCCACAACCACCGCAACACTCATTGCCATAGTCAGTTGTGGCTGCTGCTGTATGGGACATTACATGTACCCTGTTAAGCTTCTCCATACAGGCTACATGAGCCTTGCAGTACAAGCACAACAGTGTTGTACAAATGGGTTGATAAGCATGGGATACCCATTGAGTTCTTGCAAGTGTGTGTATGTGTGCCTGTCTGTATATCTGTAGGGTACAGCATTCCAAGGCCACATACTCCTATTACAATACCAATTGCCACACAGTAGTAAAGATAGTGTTGTTGCTGCCCATAGATGTGGCATGACAATGCAACACCCTACTATGCTGTGGCATGTGCATTAGATACATATCCCTGTAGTACCACTGTTGGGATATACAATGGGCTGT
Source organism: Protopterus annectens (assembly GCF_019279795.1). NCBI lineage: Eukaryota > Metazoa > Chordata > Ceratodontiformes > Protopteridae > Protopterus > Protopterus annectens. The sequence goes on along the minus strand of NC_056732.1, from coordinate 806,764,462 downwards.
ATTGCAGTCATGGTTAATGTGTGATGGTGCATATGTCAAAGTGTCATCATGTGTTTCAGGGAGTACAATATCCACTGGGGAATGTGGGTGCTGTGTACACTGTCATGACACCAAGGTATACCCGATATATGTCCCATGTACCACTTTATGGTTACCACAGTCACCATCAACCATACAGGTAACTGCTACCACAATCCAGGCAAGTTATGCAAGTTATGCATGTGCGTTGTGCAGCCTACCTGTAACACATTGGACATGCTGTCATGTTAGTTAGCAGCGATAGGCCCAGGTCTCTCAGATGTATGTCTGCCTGTTATGTGTCTGTTAATGTGTATATGAAGGTATGTCACACTATGTATTGTCCATATACACCCATTACATCCCCCATTAGCATACTGTACATGTCTGGGGATGTTCTGCATGTAACATGTAACCTGGAACACACCTCATCGTAAATGCTGTGCGGTGTGTGCAGTGAAAGCCACACACTTCAGTATCACTACATACCTAGGTAGGGGTCAAGTCCCACTGTTGCCAAGTAAGAGTGTGCATGTATGTGGATGGGTCTACATCAGGTTACAGATTATACACATCCCAGCGGGCCACCTGTCCATGTGGCACAGGCAATAACTGTTATACTAACCTGTGACATGTGTTCAACCATACATCAGATATGTCACAGACATGGTTTCTCCAAAGTGCCATACCCCGATGTGTAATAATACTGCAGACCATCCTCGTGCTGACACATGTACACCTACAACACAAATGGATAACATTATTGTGATCACAATCAACCAGTGTTACTAACAGCTATAATGCATCATTAAAATAAATGAAGAAATACCAAACCAAAAGGCTACAATCCGGGAAATTCATGGTGACCACACTGCTTCATCAGTCTTTTATACAAAGTGTGACCAATAAAAGGCCCTTAATTATGATGTCATCAAAAAGTTACAAATTTTTTTAAAAGAACACGTACTGCAGAAAACACATTCATATATCATGAAAAAAACAGCTATAAAATGTGTGCAAACATATTGCATTTATAAATATATATATATGGAAATAATACATATTATGTGTATCTAATTCTACGTCCTTTCAGGAAGGGTTTCAGTGAAATAAAAAACATATAGACCAGGTGTTTTTTCTGCATTCAACAATAAAATCCACTTCTGTTCTATAGTTTCAGTGTGGATTTTAAAATCACCTCCTCTTAAATTACTGTCTAAAACTTGCAATACAAAAAAGCTAAATTAGTGTGTAGTGCCATGGCTCATAATATGTGATGCTAAGGCATTACTATCTTTTTTATTCTATATGTCTCTCTAATGTTCAAGGACCCTATTCTTAAAGGGTCTAATTTGTCTTGGCAACATAAAATGCATGACATAGTTGACAGAAAGAAAAATATACAAGGTTTCACGTTTTGCAGTCAGCATAAAAATCAACATTAATTGTGAATCTTAAAACTGGGCGTGTGTATGACAGACAGGTAAAAATAAATGTGCAGGCTAAACAACCTCTGTAAGGAAATGTACCAATCCTGTCAGATAATGGGTTCCCTTTCTCTAGCATATTGGACTTATAACAAAGATGTTGCTTGAGGGATTTATTGTTTCTGAAAGAAAAATTTGGAGTACATTATATCTTGTCTTTTAACTCAGGTACACTGTTCAGTATCTTCCAGTTATTCTTTATAATGTCACAATATTGACTTGTATCACTAGAATATTGTATAGGCACTCTAAAAATATTATGTATATGTATTGCTATCAAGAAATAGAAATAGATACCTGCATCTCTGAAGCTTGGAAGAAGAGATTAGATAGATGCAAGTCTTATTTTAAATCAACTACAAGCACACATGCAGTAGGACGGCAACAGGACTCTACCAGTAATATTTTTAGAGTACCTCTACAATATTCTAGTGATATAAGTCAATATTGTGACATTATAAAGAATAACTGGAAGATACTGAACAGTGTACCTGAGTTAAAAGACAAGATAGGAAGTACTCCACATTTTTCTTTCAGAAACAACAAATCCCTCAAGCAACATCTTTGTTATAAGTCCAATATGCAAGAGAAAGGGAACCCATTATCTGACAGGATTGGTACATTTCCTTGCAGAAATTGTTCAGCCTGTAAAGTCATTTTTACCTGTCATTTATACGCTCAGTTTTAAGATTCACAATTAATGTTGATTTTTATGCTGACTGCAAAACGTGTAACCTTGTATATTTTTCTATCAATTATGTCATGCATTTTATGTTGGCAAGACAAATAGATCCTTTAAAGATAGGGTCCTTGAACATCAGTGAGACATAAAGAATAAAAAAGATAGTAATGCTTTAGCATCACATATTACGAGCCATGGTACTACACACTCATTTAGCTTCTTTGTATTGCAAGTTTTAGACACTAATTTTAGAGGAGGTGATTTTAAAATCCACATTGTAACTATAGAACAGAAGTGAATTTTATTGTTGAATGCAGAAAAAACACCTGGTCTAAATGTTTTTTTTTTTCACTGAAACCCTTCCTGAAAGGAAGTATACTTAGAAATAAATAATATGTATTATTTTCATATATATTTTTATAAGTGCAATATGTTTGCACGCATTTTATAGCTGTTTTTATTCATGATTTATTAATGTGTTTTCTGCAGTATGTGTTCTTTTAAAAAAAACGTGTAACTTTTTGATGAAATCATAATTAATGGCCTTTTATTGGTCACACTTTGTATAAAAGACCTGTATTTCTTAGTTAATGCTGTCTGATGAAGCGTTGTGATTACCATGAAAGCGCTTACTACTCTTTTGGATACATTTATTAAAGTTCCTGGATTTTAGCCTGTCGGTTTGGTATTTCTTCATTTATTTTATTCTCATTTTTGTCTTACCAGCCTTTATCCTGCTACCATATAAATCTTTTGCTATACTGCATCATTGCTGGATGGCTACACTACCTGACATATATGCATTGCACTTTACTCTTGACAACATGGTACACTGCAGTACTTTGGTACACTGTAGTACAGTCACCATGTGCATCAGAACTATATTAGCCTGTCCCTGTATCGATGGTATGGATGACAGGGATGTGGACCTGGTATAATCATATGCACAGGGTGTGATGTCGGCTTGCCAGAAGCCAAGGGTGAGCAATACATTTGACACCATGTGTGTGGGTGAGGGGTGTAATGAGGTGAATTGGGCCTAGTGATGTGCTGTGTGTATGCATGGGGTTGCCCTAGGTGTGCTTGTATAGTGTGTGGGTATGCATGCACACAGTTCTGCCATGTGGTTGCCCTACACAGGTGTTTATGGACAGCTGCAGACCATACCTGGCAGGGTGTGCACTTCACAGCCTCCAGCCATGGACAAGTGGACTGTGCCTGCCAGGGGTTCCATGGCCATGTGCAGGTACAGGCCTCTATGTGCTACTCTCACCTGATGATGACAAATGTCTGCTGGAACCAGGTTCCTCCTGGGACTCGCCAAGACCATGTGCTCATGGCCTGCTGTTATGTGGTGAGGACAGTGCCACCCGCAGTGCCAGCACTGGTACTGCCACTATGGGAGCCCGCCCCTTGGTGTCCTAGCATGTCCACATTGACTACCAGCTCTTGCCATTGCTGGCCTACTTCCATGTGGCCATCACCGCACTCTCACCACACGTTCAAGCACGGACATACCATGGTCGATGATGGCCATCATCTCACCAAACCATCTATCCATGAGCTCTGTAAATGCACGGATGGCACCAGACAGCTCATGGAAGTTGTTACTTGCAGATCACTTGCAGATGTGAAATCAGCCCTCTGCAGCCTCAGGCCCTGTCTGGTGTATTGTTCCATACATGCCTGCACCACCCTGACAACCCCACCTGTGCCTCAACAGTACTATCATCATCTTCGATGTCTGTATGAACACCGATATCAGACTGCATGCAGGAGAGACCCTGACCCACCTTGCCACCTGTGGGGGAAAACAATAAATGCACTTTAAGACCTGTACAGCATTGTATAACAGTACACACACACACACACACACACCCACACACACACACACACACACACACACACACACACCAACTTAATACCTACCTGTCCGTGACTTTACCGACAGTCCCATGTATATTCCCATGCATTCCCCATCCTGCATCACACTTAGTAACATACAGTCATTGATACCACTCATTAATGTATCAGTCCTCTAAATGCCTAGACAAGTGATTACAACACAAGACCCATTACTCCATTACCTGCCTGACCTGAGTGGAGTGGTTTTACATGGCCTCACTGCTGTCATTCAGTGTTCACCTTGTGTATGTCCGGACATCATGAGCATGGCCCCTATATGTGGGGGCTACTATGTTCACTCCATAATATCATGCACTGGAGTGTAATGTGTATGAATTGTTCAGTAAATGCCAGATATGCTGCTCAATCAGCCTAGCATGTGACAACTGTAATGTATGGATACACTCCCTCGTGTTGACTAGTAATTCCCCAATGCATCAGTAGTGCTGCATATGTGGGTTGTCAGTCTCCTTTCTGCTGAATGAGATATTAAGGTTATACCTGGTGTCTACCTTCCCTCTCAATGCCTCTTCCATGCTACAGAACTTATTATACTACCATCTGTCATGTGATTACATACATGACATGGATTCCTAGTGTGTCATGTGGCAGTCCATGTTGTATGAACAACCCCACAATCACACATTTGCATACATGGCCACACACACACACAAACACACACACACACACACACACACACACACACACACACACACACACACACAGACACACATGCACACCCTACAGACAAACTAACCTCCCACTAGGATGCGCACACACACACACACACACACACACACACACACACACACACACACACACACACACACAGGTGAGGTTGCACAGTGATAGTACACACAGTCCTCCTATTACCCATCAACATGCATAACACATGGTACACAACAGCATGCAGTGCAGCTATAGTCAATACATGCTAGCAACAGTATACATGTGTGTGATACATGTGCTGTGTTACTAGGTGATGCCCCTTCCCCTGGAAACCACTGCACCCATGTACACAGTATTGCTGTGCACCTGTTCTGCACCCTGCCATGTACTGTGCAGCACACCTCACAGGTGTACAACCCATTGCTGAATGTGTAGTACAGTGTCAGTTATGTCAGCTTTAAAGCTCACAGCCCTTATGTTTTTCAGCAACACCTACCTGGGATGATATTTGGACAAATGTCACTTGTGAATGCCTGATGTCTGATTTACACCTCTCAACATCAGTGGACCATGTATGACCAATCCAATACCATTACACTGACAACCATCAGAGCATACCGAGGCTATGGGGGGGTGTACACACCCTTATTGATATGGCGCACCCTTCCTTGATCTGCCATGGAACCACATCACTGCATATATTAATAGTACATGAGCCTGATATGTGACATATGTCCTGTAATTTCACATGGAGTGTATATGGAATGTGTTTGGTGTGCGAATGCTGACTGCCATGCATACACTCCATGTGGGCATGTGTGCACACCCTTATCATGATGGTTTGTTGCACCTACTGTTATGTGTACTACAGCAGTCAGTACTCCTGGCAGGGGTATAGTGGCATGCACCATCTGCATTTGCAAGTGTATGTTCAGTCTGCCCTACACATGTCCCCCTAATATGCATGATTGCAAGGTCTACTCATTTGCACATCCTTTGTTGTTCACACACTGCCATCACTGTTGCTGTGGTGGTAGGGTTATGTCTGCCACAGTTCCTGAACCTGACTATGTGCAGATACAACCATTCTTTGCATCCTTAGGATCCCTGCTACAGTGCACTGCTGTGTCATGCTGACACCCCCCCACCTTCAGCCTTTTTACAGATGCTTGACAAGTAAAGCCTACACATTATAGGTTCATAGGTTTATAGGTTAGTACTAGGCTAACTGCACTTGCGAGCCATTTTAAGCCTAGCCAATTATCCCTTGTAAGACTCAATCCCTGCAGCTTGAGTTTGTAAGGCATACACCTTAACCATTAAGCCACACTCCTAACCCTCATGTGTTAGTTTGCAGTGTCCCATACACTGGACACCACATGTTACAGCCTAGTCCCAGCTGATAATGTGGGCCATAGTAATACGTTATGCCATAGTGTAACTCTGCAACAGTTGCCATTGTCCTACAGGTATATACACTGATGTTGCACTGTATACCAGTGATGTTTCAAACATGTCCCTACTGTAGGCCATGTCTACCACCATTATCGTACTCCCTGTTGACACATTCCACAATGATAGGATGTTAGTTATCTTGCAGGTGTCTGACATATGCTTCCAATACCTCATCATGGTCACCACTGTGATGCTGTGCATTTAACAGCAACAATACGTGCACATGTACAGCATGCATTCTGGGTAGGTGTGTTAGATGTGTGCATGGAATATACCATAGCCATTACATGCCCGGTGTATTGGCAAGTATCAGCATAAACCATACTCACCAGCTACAGGCTGCTGCCTTGGTGGTATACCGGAGGGACCTACATAAGAGGGTGAGAGATGCAAAGTCAGTGGCCACACCTGTAGCACTGCCACAGAGTGGGGGCAGCATTACAATACATCAACAGTACATGACCACAATACTACCACATATGCACATCTATTTATCACTACTATGCAGCAACAAACTATATCTATTACATGTTAGATATGCATGATCTACCTGTACAGATGCAAATGTATATGCAACAGTAGTCTACTGACGTGCCCTGTGGCCTTACCTGCACGTTCCTCAGCCGGTGTGTGGGTAGCACCCACTTCCACAAAGGTGTCCGGCAGTTTGTGGCTATGCGGACGGGCAGGTGCCATGAGTCTGGCTAGGAGATCCTCCACATGTGTTGGGGGGATGTATTGCATGCCCCCCCATTGCGAGGTGATCCCCCCGGACTGCGGCAGGATGTCAATGGGCATTGCATAACAGGTCAAACAATGATGCCGGACCTGCTCATAACTGTGGTTGTGCAGTCCAACATCATTGACCCTGTGGACTAGGTCGTTCCATGGGCAATCCACTCCTGCTGATCATGGGTGGCCCGACCAAATAAGACAGGGTAGTGCCGGATTAGGTGGTTTACCACAATGTCATTCTCAGCACCTGAGTAAGCCAGAAGCCTTCCATGTGACATCTTGCCTTAAAGACATAAAAATCGACACAGGTGCAAAAAGTCATGCAGCAAGGTTACCACAGTTTTTAATACACATCACTGTCACCCCCCACCATATCAGCGACAACAAACTGTACACACAACTCAATAAGTATGGCTGCAGCTTACATACCAGTGGGGCAGATATTGTATTGCACCACACTTTGTGCAATGTGTTTGTAGCCATGTTCCCTGTGTGGACACTATCATTGCCAGCCTGATACAGACTATTCACCTGCATGCCATTGTCAGGTCCACTATGGTTCCATATATGCCTATGGTATTCTTGCTATGTGGTTTTTGCACATCTAACAGTTTTTGTTATTGGGGATATCTATGCATGCTGTTGGACATGTTCCAGGATTGTGTATTACTACCCACATATGTTCAATAACAGTATCACAACAGCATGTTTATGTACTATTGGTCAGCAGAACCATCTCTCCAAACTCATCTGCCCATGTTACCAGGCCACAACACATGTGGGACCCACCCTGTGGCCTCCTCATGTACCTGTCCAGCAATACCTTCAAGTGGAACCAACTTAGGGGATGTTTCCCCACCCGGGGGTACACACAGACATGGTCTTGTCCCCAGAGGTCAGGTCCAGGGTCTGTTCCATAACGGGCTCACCAGACACATGTGGGATGTGCTACATGCCCTTGAGGCACCCAGTACACATTCACAGGGTCCACATGTTCCTCCTGCTCAGCATCCAGGCCAGGCACCTTTGGGACATGGACTGCTGCTGTGAGTAGTAGTGGGTTGGAGGCTTGTTCCCATTGTGTCCATATTGGGGCCCTTGGGGCATCCACATCACAGACTACACACACCATCCAGGGTGTTTACTCACCACATTTGTCACATACCACCCCTGTAGGCTGTCGTCTATATCTACCAACCCTGACCACCTTCACAACTATACTTGCCATACTTCCCCATATTCCCATTCCATACTTCACAGACATGGACAATATGGTCCCAGTAAGGGGTTCACATGTGACATACCCATCCATGTTGCACACACTGACAGCTGTAGATATCTGTGTGTATTGCTATGTGTGCTGTTCCCGCACATGTACCATGCAGCACTGTGTTGGTAAAATAGTGGATATGTATTTACATACATATATGTTTGTGTGTGTGTGTTTGCATATATGTAGAAGTGCATATAGGTATATATCTTTATATGTGTCGATATATATGATGTTGTATATATGCATTTTTATATATGTCCACACATGGGTATCTGTATATTTGTGGATATACATATAGCTATATATAGCTCTCTCTCTCTCTGTATATATATATATATATATATATATATATATATATATATATATATATATGGTTTACTATCAAATTGTCGATCCCGTTTTGTGCGACGCGCATTGCCCGAACGCGGAACTGCGAACGTCACAACACCGACGCCCAGATGTGCGAATGGCAAAACCTCGCCCCCATCCGACCCATGGTAGCAGGGGTGTGGAGGTGTTTCGTGGCCGGTAATGTCGATCGTCGGAGTTTCGCGGTTTCGGTTCGCTATTGAAATGGTTTCGGTGTTTTGGTTCGCGCAAACGCGTCGATGGGGTCGCCGTTCGCACGGAGTGCATTCGCACATTTAATAGTAAACCTATATATATATATATATATATATATATACACACACACACACACACACACACACACACACACACACACACACACATACACATATGCATACCTATATATGGGGAACATTCAGACATCAGGTCCACAATCTCAACACCTTCCTGCACAGCTGCACTGTTCTGCCTTGCTACAACACAGACAGGTGCTACGTATGGACACAGCCTGACATTAAGGGGGGTATATGTAGGGCCAGATTGCAGATAATCCTATTACACACCTATGGCATCCCTGCATGCTACAATACAGGTTAACCTGAGTATCCTGCAAGAGGTGGGCTGTGTAGCCCACATGTCCATCATTATGGCATTACTTCCACCACCAGCTATTGGCCACAGTAATATACATGCTTTTCATTACACAACACACACTATGATGGCTTACATCTTGTCAGTCAGTGCTGCTCTGCATGGTTGATGGGTATGGCCCACTACCCACAGGGATGGACTCTATTGTCCTTAGCAGTTGTTCATCTGAACATCATTACACCTGATGGCACATATAAATCATACCACATCATCTATCCCGTTATTTTGGACCAAGTACTACAGTCAATTGCATGCATATATACTTCACATACCTGTTCTGGGAATGAAGTCTCTTCTGGATAGTTTGCTGGATGGTTTTGTTTTGTTTTTTGCTTTTTTGTTTGTTTTTGCCTTTCATTCACTCTCTCTTTCTTGGTCTCCCTCCAGTAAATGGATTCAGCTGCTTTGAATAGGTTTCAGCATGGATTTTGTAGGTGATGCACATGATCAGGTGATGGCCTCTGCATCAGTCAGTGTCCTCCACTTGCTACCTGCATGCAGCATGCTGTATAGTACTTCCAATTACAACCATCATGGCAACCAATTACTATAAATCCCTACATCATGTGGGCATGGTCCCTTTACCATTCCTGTATGGTGGGCATCCTTCCTGTGTGTGGGCAGCAGTGTTACAGACAGTAGGTAGCAATACCTCTTACAGGAGAACCTGCACACTCAGGCCAGCTACATATTTGTAGGAGGCTCCAGAACTACAGACAGAGTGTGAGTAGTGTTGTTGTATGCATTGTATAGCAGTGTTACAGGGTTTGTGTTTACATATTAGTTTAACTTGGAATGCAGTCTGTCTGCATAGCTCTCAACTGTGGGCCTATCCACTTGATGGCCAGAGGTGTGCTTATTATGTTTTACTGTCCACCACATGGGTCTTGTGTCAGATATATCACTGGCAGTGTGTGTGTGTTGAGTGCTATCAGTATATGGCTACATCCATGTATGTTTCTAACTTCATATTCCTGACTAAGGGTATGTTGCATACTGTCCTGTAACACCAGTGACTTGCTTAGTGTATGGCAATGGTATTTCCCATATGGCCTGTGTTCCAGCCTCTGTCCTCCACCTACATACCAAGCTTTGTACATATGACATGTTGTCAGGGGTTGTTATGTAGTGGGCTGTGAGTATGTCATGCTGCCATTCCTGCCATCAGTCCACTGCTGTTGTGGCTGCAACACATATTGTGGGGTTGGGTCCATATATGTGTGGGCTTTATCTACGACACACATGTGTCCTTATATACTCAAGAAGACAGTGTATGTAACAGTGGTGTATGGCCTTGTATTATTCAGTCTATGGGGGGATGCACCATAACTAAACTAAGCTGTTACAACATGTGAGGGTATCAGGGGTAAGCTGCCTTAAGGTATCTGGATGTACATTACCATACAATTCACCTTGGGTAAATGCAGGCCTACTGCTTCCTGCCATACGAACTGTTCTGTTTGTCAGTGTGATTGTGATGGTGTCAGTTATGCCTTGTTATGTAACAGATACATCCCATTGTGTCAACTGAGGTCTTTACCCCCTAGGGATTGTGTACAGAGTTTAGTTAGAGGCTGCTGGACTATACATCTGCATTACTTACTGTTGATTGAATGTTATCCTGTGGCTCAGTCTGTCTTTACTATTGTACAACTTGAAGGGCTCAGCCTGGACAGCAACATATGCCAGCCTTTTCAGACTACTGTTTCACAGTTGCATTACTCTGTTTATATGTATGTTAGAGTCTAAACAGCTATATGACATGGCATATGCAACTGTAATAGTACACAAATAAAGCTTTCCCATGTATGCAAACCTGTGTGTGGTGTTAAATCCTTTGACCTCTCTGTGGGTATATGTTGCAGGCAACAATTGTCATTTGTATGGGTGGCTCATACAGTGTCCACTTGGTAAGGTGGCAACTGTAGGCATAGTGACTGTTCCGTATTGTGTGCACCTTCTACATATGTATCTTCCTCTACATATCTCTGTGTGTTTAGGAATGTTGATTGCTTCCACATTGTACATTCCCTATGGTAGCCAGACTGTAACGCATGATATGTTACTGATACCAGCCTGACATTATACTGGTGGGATGAAGTACTATTAACATCTTGTTACCATGTTGTGTCAAGTCCTGGTTATGGGATTTGCAACAGTTGGTATTGTATTGCAGGGCAGACGTGTTTGGTTGTGGGGGGGGATATCTATACATACAAGACGCATGTTGTTTGGGACCCCTCACCCCATTAATGGTGCATGTGGACATATATGTTTATGTTATGTTCTCTTTTATATCTAAAGATATATGCTGTATGCTTGCATGTATATATTGCTGTGTATATTTATATATATATATATATATATATATATATATATATATATATATATATATAGATGTAGACATATATATCTATAGATGTATGCATATGTATGTATATATGTTTATATTTATATGGGTCTAGGACCAATGCTTGAGCAGCTGTTTCACTGAATGTGAAATGGCCGGGCATACTTACACGAAAGTGCTTTTCACCGAAGACATCGCATTACAGTGGGAATAAGGGAAAATTCCGTTTTCCCCACTGTAGTGCAACCTCGGAGTGAGAATATAAAAGTAGGGGGGTGTGAGGGTTTCAGGGAGGCTTGACCCCTGAAAAAACAAAAATGTAATGTTTCCTTTTCTTTTTTTTGAACACACTTTAACGAAAGAGCTGTTTTGGTGAAAGCACTTTCATTAAAGTGTGTTCAGTGATAGTGGATTTGGACTGTTGAACTTTTGCTCAGCAGTCCTAACATTTATATATATATATACATATATATATATATATATATATATATATATATGTATATAATTTATATATATATATATATATATATATATATATATATATATATATATATATATATATATATATATATATATATACACACACACACACATACATATATAGATATTTATATTATTTTATTATTATTATTTTATTATTTTACGTTTGTTAACCGGGGCTGTCTGACTGAGCCGAAAAGGCCCTTTTTCAGCAGAGGCCCAGGGAGAAAAGCTCCACAAAGAAAAATTACAGACACATTTAGTTATTTAGACATGATCAGTATACACACAAATTAGAAGAGACATGTTTTTACAGTGGTATGCGGCACATAAACAGTTACAGTGGAGAGAACAAACAAAAAATACTAATTTTAAAAATAAAGGTAATTAATAGATTTGTGGTGTACAGTTGAAATTTGGAACATAGGTAGAATACATACATAGTACACAGGTACAGTACATACACTGTAGATTAGCAAGTGTTTGTGAGTAAGATTGAAAACTATTATCAAGTGCTCTAGATTTAGTATGTATATGTTACCCGCTTTCACTAGCCTGGGGAGCAATCATGGCACTGCCAACTTTGCTTGAGATGTTGCCTGATGAGGTCTTTAAAGGACGCTTTGGATGATGTGTTTTGAATGCTAGTAGGGATGGAGTTCCATTTTTTAGCCACTGAACTACTATATAGTGCATCTCTAAAGCTATTGTAGCTGTAGGTGACTTCTAGTAGTAGTTTGCTTGATGATCTAAGAGGCCTTTTGGCTGAGTGATGTTGTACTAGGTTTTTGAGGGCAGGACACTTATTAAGGAGGTAATAGATAGAATGACAGAGGCAGAGCTGACTGTAGGTTAGGCAGTTCAAGCTAGTGAACCTGTCTCAAAGCAGTACAGTGATGAGTTCTATATGAGCAATTTGCAGCAAATCAGGCAATTCTGTTATAGCCGCTTCCATTTTGCTTAGTTCAGTTTTGTTGATATTAGTCAGAATGGGAGATGCATAGAGTAGGGTGGCTAGAAGTTGGGAGCAAGCAATGGCTGATCTTGTGTTGTTGGTAAGAAATGGTCTGATACGGTAGAGTGACCCCAGTTTGTCATGTACTTTTTTAATAGTTAAGTTGAGATGTCTATCAGATTTTAGGTGGGAGTCTATGGTTATTCCCAATAGCTTAGCCTGTGCCCCTGGAGCAATTGGAGTAGCATTTGTGGAGCAGATAGTAAATTGACTGTTGGTGTTTTTGTTAGAACTGGTTATAATCATAAGCTGAGTTTTCTTTGGACTGAGGATAAGTTGGGCTTTGGTAAGGTAGTTTTTCAACATCAGAGAATGATAGTTGAGTTGTTTGCAGGAGGGTGGGAATGTTTTGCTCAGCACAGATTAAGGTAGTGTCATCTGCATACTGAGTTATAGATGCATGCTGTGTGGAGGTATGGAGGTCATTTGTGAAGACTGTGAATAGTAGTGGTCCTAAGATAGAACCCTGTGGGACTCCTATAGGTATGGGCAGCTCAGGAGAGAGAGAATTTTCCCATTTCACAGCTTGGTACCTGTCAGTTAAGTAGCTTTGGAACCAGGTAAGAGTGGAATTTGATAGGTGATATTGGTTTAGTTTGTTTAGCAGGATTTGGTGTGAGACTGTGTCAAATGCTTTGGACATATCCAAAAAAAGAGTTGACACTTGTAGGCCTTCATTTTTGAGATGGTTTACTGTGTCTGTGAAGCAGAGTAGGGCTGTAGTGGTATTATGGGCAGGTTTGAAACCATGCTGAGTAGGAGACAGGATGTTGCTGTCTAGGAGATAGTTTAGCATCTGGGTATGTATGCATTTTTTCTAGGATTATTGCCAGGGGGGAGTAAAGTAGAGTAAAGCAATGGGTCTGTATTTATTAAGTTCAGTGGAGGTCCCGCCTTTATGTATGGGTGTAACATAGGATATTTTCCAGAGTTTGGGCACATAGTTTTCAACAATTGATCTGTTTATGAGAGTGGAGACTGGGATAGCAATAGCATCTGCTGTGAGTTTCAAGAAATAGCTGGGGAGTAGGTTGGCTGCTGTTGTTGAGGTTTCTAGTTTGGAGAGCACGCTTTTGATTGAAGTGGTGGAAACTGTTTTGAGGGTAAAGCTTGTATTAGTGTTATTTGTGTTGGGGGGTAGTGAGGAAGGAACTGTCCTGTGATACTAAGGATAGAACTGAGTTCATAAAATGGGAGTTGAATTGTGTTTCAGTGGGAACATTAGTGTCAGGGGTGGTTGGTTTTGGGGTAGCCTTTTGAGTGGATTTTAGTAGCTGGTTTACATTTTTCCAAATTTTTTGCAGGTTGTGTTGGTATTTAGTTTGTGATGTTGTCTAGTAGGATTTTTTGTCCAGCCTAATGCATTTTTTTGCGCAGTTGTGCAGTTCCTGGTACGTAGTTAGGCTTTTAGATATAAATTTATACACACACACACACACACACACACACACACACACACACACACACACACACACACGCATATGCACATCTACATGTTTAAATACATTTCCTGTACTGCTGATTGACTGTGCTGGGTGATATGTTTTTGAAAACATGAGGATTATGTATATCTGACATGGCTTAATGGTAAATCACTTTGGCTATGGTGTGCAGGGTCCTGGGTTCGAGCCTTGCAGAGGTTGTTTATTTTGTTGCTGGGCAGTACAAGAGCCGTTAAATACAGAGTGATTAAGGCACTTTTAAGCAGTTGTAAGAGGTTTTGCACAGGGTTTGCGCGAAGGTAAGCACTGCTAACTTCCACTTACAGTTTCTTATACTCAGTTAGCTTCTAAATTGCTTAACCTGTGTAGGCATTGCCTACCCCTGTGCAAACAGGCTTAAGCCTGCTTACTGCTGCTTAAAATTGCTTACTCCGTTTTACCCCCGTGCTAATTTCTTTAAAAGAAAAGAAAAAAGTGTTTATAGGAAAGTGGTGAAAAGGGGTACAAAGAGGGGAAAACTGTAGGAAAAATAGCTAGGGATGTGCAGGAGGGTGTAGGGAAGGTCCATAGCTGCCCATTTTTTCTACAGCAACAACTGTGCATATACACTGAATTTGGGGGTAGATTTAGACACTCAACCCCCTGAGAGAGGGGTGAGGAAAAAAAATAAAATGCTGTGATGCCAATTATACCAGATTACATGTGTCCAGTAGACAACTGTGTGAAATGGACAGCTATATATGGGGCAAGATTTTTTTTTGGGGGGGGCAGATTGCCCTTTTTTTATTTTTCAGGTTAGAGTGGGATGTTGGGGAGGGATAGTATGTATATTTGGTGAGGTAGGTTGGGTAGGTTAACAGACAAGACAAACAAGGTGCATACAGGCACGGTATATGACATGGGGGTAAACACCTTGATGGGGAGAGGTTTTGGGAAATCAGAAGCCCATGAGCCCCCTAGTGGAAACAGTGGGACTAAGATCCCCACCCATGGGCAGTCACCACTACACCTTTACAGCCCTGAAGGTGGCTGCACTGGGGGCTGAGTTGGAGAGCCAGGCTGACACTGTAGTCGTGACACATGGCCCTTGAGCTGAAATAGCAAATCGCCAGACTGCTGCTTGAGTTCGCTATGCATCACGACCCGAACCTGGCGATGGGTAACAGTTTCCTGTCTGTGCCCGCTCCTGGGGGGAGGTGAGTTCCACCCCCTGAGGCAGCTCCACCCGAAGGGCCAATTTCCTGCACTTTGCCGTGATTGGATGGTTTTAAAAAGACTAAGCTATGGTCATACCTGCTTACCTTGTGTTTGCATCATTTAAAGGGGTATACCACTGGCCTACACATTGCTTACACCTACTAAGCTGGCCTGTGCAATGCTTAGCATTGCTTAATATTTACTTTGCATTATATTTGCTTTTTGGCATTGATTTATTATTCATTACTTCTTATATATATATATGTCTGGTATCCATGATTCATGTGTACGTATACTGTATTGGGTCCTTGTGTTTAATAGAGGACTTCAATACTCTATTACAATTACACTTCACACCTGAGCTTACTTCAGTACTCCAGTTCACATATTTATGTTATGTAGTAGGCTATCGAACATATGACTGTATACTGATTCCTTTCACATGTTCAGCTTGATTTTACTATAGTGAGGATTTGTTTGGTGACACCTCAATCTTATGTATGGCTGTGATGGCTTGGTGGTTAACTAATGTGACTATAGTGTATATGGTCCTGGGTTCAAGATCTGCAAGGCTGTTTATTTTGTTGCTGGGCAGAATGGCAGCTGTTGGATACAGAGTGACCAAGGCACTTTTAAGCAGGTTTGCATGGGTTTGCGTGAGGGTAAGCAATGCTAACCTCTGGTGAAATATGCTTACAGAGAATTAGCTTCAAAATTGCTTAACCTGTGCGCTCATTGCTTACCCTCACGCAAATGGGATTAAACCTGTTTACTAGTGCTTACATATGCTTACTCTCACTTACTACTGCTTAATAGTATTTACATTTGCTTACAAGTGCTTACTCCCACTTACCACTGCACTAATTTAGATAGTAATGTCTAATGGTTCTTGGGAAGGTGGGGGATTTGGAAGCTGTATGGAGTTATCATTCATTACACATTTTACCTTCCATTTGTATCCCTGATTCCTATGTACATATACTGTATGGGGCACATGTGATTATCTGTGGACTTTGCAACATTATGAAACTGACATCTCGCATCTGCATTTAATGCAGTACACCAGTTCACAAATATATGTTATTTAGTAGGTTATGCAACTAAAACTAATGGTCATAACGTGATTTGGCATGGAAAATGGAATGTGTTGCAGTGGGACTCAAACCGGG
The DNA here is from genome assembly GCF_019279795.1 of Protopterus annectens. Classification (NCBI taxonomy): domain Eukaryota; kingdom Metazoa; phylum Chordata; order Ceratodontiformes; family Protopteridae; genus Protopterus; species Protopterus annectens. The sequence continues at coordinate 806,747,586 of NC_056732.1, read as the reverse complement.
AATGACTACTCATAAGGTGAAAGCTCTGCCCACTACACTATTGCTATACTGCTTCATTTGCATATGTCTTACTTTTTATCCTCTTCTGCCATTGAAGCTGCATTAACCGTAGCTAACCGATGGGCAAACCCATGCACCTACCATTAAATTTAATCTGTTTCATAAAAAAAAGTATCTTTATATATATTTTTGTAACTATTACTCTTGTACATGTGGAGGGATGTTGCTGGGGGTATGTGTACACCTATGAGCAGTCTTGCTCATTCTTTTAGGGTTTTATGCTGTTCTTCATTGCAGGGGGCGTGTATATTTTGAGAGGTCTGCTCTTGGACTTGCTCCCTGCACTCTTACATGCTCTGTGTAAGATTAGGAGCTCAGGCAGCGCAGATTCATTGATATGCATGATGCGCTGCCGTCCTGCTCCTAAATGGCCACTTCCATGCAGGACTAAGCTAGTCCTGCACAGAAGACTAGTAAATCCAAGGGACTGTATAAAGCTTGAATTAAACCACATTACACTCACACAAATAAGCATTCACTCATTTGTGCAGTCCCTCCTTTTTGCACTCACACAAACTTTTCAACCAAATTAGTATTCAAGCATTTGAATTTAATGGTGTACCTTCATGTGTGCATTATACACACGGGTGAACAGCAAATGTTCGAAAGGATGTTTGCAAAGTTTGCAAACGTTGAATGCAGAAAGGTTTGAATGTGCAATGAGCGAATGCACAGTGAAATTCGCTCATTGCAGATTCAGCATTTTGGGGAGGATTGCACTATAGTTGGGATTGGAAAATGGTCACTTTCCCACTGTAGTACGATCTCAAAGTTAGATTATTAAAGTTGGGGGGTGTAGGGTGTAAGGGGGCCTTGCCTCCCTGCTTTACACTTCATTAATTTTTTTTCGACATTTATGTTTGAAAATCAGCGGATCTGCCTTTCGATTTGCTGATTTTTGAACATTGGAAACTGTCGATGCAATCACACGAGTGTGTTTTGCCTTTGTAAAGGTAAACTGAATTCAACATGTATGTGTGGGTATGTTTGTGTGTTTTCCACAATCTCATTCATCGTCATCATCAACCCCTTTTTTCTGATTTTTTTATATTGGGGCTTATCTTATCTATCTGGATAGTCCTTATCTTTTGATAACTTTGTTTTTTTACAAATCCAGCACTAAATCATCCTGATTATTGCTTACTTGTTAAAGTGTCAATGAGAATAGTTTTTTTTCATAATATAATGTCATCTATTTATACTATAAAAGTAAAAATCTGTGAAATAAATAATGACTATAATTAAGCTAAAGGAAGGCAAGCTATGCTCTTTGGTATTAATTATCTATACCCTTGGTTTCCTATAGACTGTAGAAACCATTATCACTAATCCTTATCATCACATTCAATCTTCATGCAAGACTTCCATTACTTTCCCTTGTTATATATCTTAAGGATTCAAAAGGAAAAGTTGGCACAAACACTTCCCAGGTGAAAGTATATCTAGAGAAACAACATTATGCATGGAAAAGAAATAATATAAGGATCCAATATAACTGAAAATACAATTTTAACAAATCAGTAAGCACTTTAATCTCTAAGACATCATCATACTTATTTTCAAAAGTAAAAGATCACATTATGTAACATTTAAAACATAGCCATAAACTTAAATTAGATAAACACATTTTAAAACCAAATACTGCTTAAAGGGTTAGTTACCCTAAGGATAGTCTTCATGTTTTTGTTTTTTTCCTTAAATAACTTTTAAAATTCACATTGCTCTTAAGACTCAAGAAGTTACATGCATTTAAAGCAATCTGCCATTTATACTCTCTGTAGTCTAACTCTTTTTTTCTGATTCCAAATCTATCATTCCTCTGCAAGAAATAAAGTATCGAAACCATGTGAGAACCACCAAAACTCCAAAAGGTAATCTTATTCAAAATACTTTGCTAAAGCAAAATATAAAATCAATGAAGCTTCAGGTTTTTATTTAAAATGTCTTACTATCATACAATGGATGTGAAGGAGCATGTTAAGAACATTTTGATTATTATGGACACAGTAAGATTTGTAGCTTCTGTAATGACAATGCTTCACAAAAGAATACCATAAAATACAATTTCAGGAGAAGGGATCCAAGGGAAGGTTCATAAATAAGAAGTTTAAAAGGTGAAAATAATTACAAAAACTGCCAGCAACTGCCATCAACCATCAGAAGTGAGTAACATTGCCCCAAACCAGCTAAAATAAGAGAAGAAGCAAGTAGGAGTGACAAGCAAAATTCCACTAACACTGAACACATTTTTTTTACAAAGGGAGACACCACAAATGTTACAGCTAGGAGATCCACATTTTTAGCATCTAGAAAGAATCAGTACAGTAAAGGGGAAAAAGACCTGAGGAAAACATGGACAAGTCATAGGAAGACCTTGAACAAGGACAAACTTCATAAACTGTACACACAGTATGGGTTTATCAGAGACAGGAAGACAGTGGTCAGAATTACACATGGGCACAAGTAGCTGATGAAGGTTTAAACTCAGACTTATAACAGAAAGACCAACAGCTACAGCCACAACAGAATCAACAGCAGATAATTGCTTTGTAATGTGGCATGTGATTTTAGTATGTAGTCATGTGGGCTTTAGATGTTATATAATGTCAAGTGTTTGTTTTTGAAAATAGTCTGATGAAGTTTTTATGCTTATTCTGCACATAGATGAATGTGCTTACTTATTTATTGTCAGTTGTGAGCATTTTTTAATCATCTTGGATCCTTATTTTCTTCAACATACATAAGAAAATGGTTTTACAGATGGATAGATGGATGGATGGAGAGAATTGTTACTTTACAACATATAAAGGAAGAAAGGATATATCTAGAGTTTATCGTTATTTTTAAAATCTTTTTCATTACTAGGGGTTTGTATAGAACTAAGGAATTTTTTTCTGATCTTTCATTAATTATCCTAAAGTTATAATAAGCCCAAAAGGTAAACTACACTGTGAGGTACATATTTAAACTTGCTGTATTATATGAGGAGATAATGGCTAAAAGTTGAATCAGAATTTGTAAATGCTAGTGTTTCAACTGTAGATTGTGGCATCCCTTATGCTAGGTGGCATTTAAAGCTAGTCTTAGGATTCACATTATTAGCTTGGGAAATTAGATACAACACAGAAGTACAGGTCTGTGCAACTAGTCATGAAGCATATTGAAAATGATGGAAAAACACCATCAGCTTCATTTTTATCCTGTTATAATGACATCTCTTAAAAAAAAATCTTTAGTTCAAATGAAGAATAATCCATGATAAAATCATTTAAATGTGTACTCTTTTTTGATGAGACAGTGAGTGCTAAATATTTCAAAATCGGTGATATCCCTTTTAAACTTTTATCCAGCCTTTTAACTACTGTAATAAAAATTCAGCACAAAGTAACAATATTCAGTCTGCAACTGATGATATTTGGTTCCCTATTATTTAAGTGAACGTTCAATGTTTGGAATGTTGCTTTGTCGACATTTAAATGTCGAAAAGGCCAAATCCCGAACAAACGGAACAGCGATTTTTTTCCTTAGGGAAAAAATCACTGGGCCATTTTCAGGACTTTGCTGTTTCCTCCACTGTTGTGCAATCTTGGAGTTGGTATATTTAAGTAGGGGGGGTGTGGGGGCACAGCCCCCCACTTTATTTTGTATTTGGGCTTTTTTGTTTTTGCGGACCAGTGATTTTTTTTCACTAGGAAAAAAAAAAATCTCTGTTCCGTTTGTCCGGGATTTGGACTATTTCACATTTAGCTGTCAATAAAGTGACATTCAAAACACTGAACCTTCACTTATTTAATAGGGAATCTAATATTTATACCAATACAGATCCCAATGATATTTTGTACTGAGCGCAGTGCAACATTTATGCAATCAGAAATTCATACATTATATTGATCACTGGCTTAATCTCATTAATTTTAAATACATTCATACAGAATTTTTAACAGTTCTACAAAAACATTTTGCGATGTCTGAGGAGGAAAATCCTGTCATGAAATCGAAACATGGCAAATCACCAATTCTTGATGGATTAGATACAAGCTTCTATAATGAACTTGTCACATAATGTTGATCCTAGTCTTCCTAAAGTTTACAATTACATAAGAAACGGTGGAATAAATCTTTATACCTCAGCTGATCAAATACAATTTCCATTTTAAAACTGAAATCTGGAATTTCTGAAGTAAAACATTGTATACTTGTTCCCCTCCTAAATATTGATATCAAAATTTCCACAATGATTCTAACCAAAACATTGAAATCAGTTACACTATCATTTCTGATTTTAAATAATGTTTATTTTTATTTATTTCCAGTTTGATTACCGGGGAAGTCCTCTGGGCCCAGGGAGACCATTTTTCAGTGGAGGCCCAGGGAGAAAAGCTCCATAAAACAGAGTACAGTAAAGATAGCAGTCCAATAAAAATAAAAGTACAAGTACAAATACATATCAAATAATACAAAACGTGAGCAATATTGCCCATAGTGGAAAGATATCATGCAGATACATTTTAACAAATTCACACAGTTAAAGTCAAAAGTCAAAAGCTATTTAAAATATTTACAGAGGGTGAGAAATCATATGGGAATTAGCTATAGAAGGTTATAGCCCGCTATAAGGTGCTTAGGAACTCAGGAGGATACCCTCCCAGGGGCTTTTGTTAAAGAGTCCTAGGTAGGAAGAATGCAGTTACATTTCCATTTGGAGGAGAGGAAGGTGTAAAGCTGAGTTTTGAAGTTGTTTGTGTTTGACATTGTCCTTAGTGTGGAAGGGAGATAGTTCAATTTCTTACCTAAGGAGAAGGAGAGGATAAGTTATCCAGCAGGAAGTTTAGGTTTGTGGACAGTAATTAAGTTTTAGTGTTCAGATCTAAGAATTCTATTTGGGGTGTATGGGGGAAGGATGTTACTTAGAGTGGAGCATTTGGTTGGATTAAATATTAGTCTATGTGCTGTAGTGAGCTGGAAGAAGTCCAGGTAATTTGTGAATTCTAACCAGTTGAGGGATTGGAGGGTAACACAGTGATGAGTGGAATGTTTGGCTTTGGTGGCAAATTTAGAAATTTTTTTATAACAGCTTTCAAGTTTGGAAGTGATGGAAGAGGATAGGTTAGTTAGTAGTGGGGCGCTGTATGGAATGGAGGGAAGGAGGTAAGAGGAGGCCAGAGTATTCCTGGTAGAAGTAGAGACAAAGTGGTTGTTCCTGTATAGCATACCTAGTTTTTGGTGGGTTTTCTTTATATTTTGCTGAATATAGATGTTGAACTTGAAGTGTTCTTATAGTTACACAGAGTAGTTTGGCAAAGGGAACAACTTTGATCAGAGAGTTGCTTTGGCTGAGGACTTGGAAGGAATTTTTATCAAAAGAGAAAGATTTTGAGGGTGTGAATAGTAGTATTTTAGATTTGTTAGCATTGAGAGAAAGGTGATTTTGGCACGTCCAGATCTCAGTAGTTGAGAAGGCAGTCTGAGATTCAGATAGGAGTTCAGTGAGGTTAGAGGTAGAGCAGACCAATGTAGAGTCATCTGCATATTGAATAACTTTGGCATTAGGAATAGCAAAGTGAACGTTATTGATAAAGATATTAAACGACATTGGTCCAAGGATTGACTCCTGTGGTACTCCGGTAGGGGTGGTAAGAAAGGTGAGGTGCCTTTTTTCCATTTCACAGCCTGAGATCTATCTGACAGATAGCTTGAGAACCATGGAATAGTGTTTTGGGAGAGATTTAAGTTTGAAAGGTGACTTAGAACTTGACTTGGAAAACAGTATTGAATGCTGTAGCGAGATCTAGGAGCATTGTGGATACTAAGTTCCTAGAATCCCAGGCTTGATTAACAGTTTCTGAGAATGAGAGTAGAGCTGTTATGGTGCCATGTCCTGGTTGGAAGCCATGTTGAGTAGGGGTAAGAAGTTGTTTTTTAGTCAGAAAAGGCATAAGTTGGAGGTGGATCCATTTTTCTAGGAATCTGAAGATTGGAGAGAGAAGATCTATAGGGTGGAAGTTTGAAATGTTAGAGTTATTGTCTCCTTTGTTGAGAGGAAGAATAAAGGTAGAATGCCAGAGTTTAGGGACATAGGATTCCTTTATGGATCTATTAATTAGGATACTAAGTGGGAGAGTTATACCATCGGTAGCAGACTTGAGAAAGGAATAGGGGATGTTGTCAGGTGCATTGGAGCAGGGTTTAAGTTTGGATAGAAGTCTTTTTATGTAGTTAATGGAGACAGGTTTAAGCTCAAACAGGGGGAAATAATTCAGGGACTTAGGTGAGGTGGAATGTAGGAGAGATGGATCATTGTTGGGAAACGTTTTCATTATGTTGGATATTGACTCTATAAAGAAAGAGTTGAATAGTGAGGCTAATTTGAGGTCAGATTTATTTGGGTCCAGACAGGGGTTATTTTTGGAAACTGGGTTGAGGACTGAGTTTATGGAGTTCCAAAAAAGCCTTGGGTTTTGGGGATGGTTGGACTGGAGCTTAGTGTAGTATGATTTTTTTGTCCTTGAAGATTTGTTTTTTTGCAAAGTTACAGAGCTGTGTATATTGGAGAAAGGTTTCAAGAAGTTTATTTTTTGGTAAAGATTCTAGATTTGTCTCCTTGATGAATAATTTGCTTTGTTTCTTTGGTTAGCCATAAGGCAGTTATAGTTTTTATTCTTTTTTTCCTTGGTGGAGCTAGGGAATTTAGAGCATGTAGGAAAGTAGAATTAAAGTGGTCTATGGCTTTATTGAGTGAAAGGGTTTTTAGAATGTTCCAATTCATTTGTTTGAGACAGTCAAATTGACTAAGGTTGTGGGTCTGAATACATTGATGTTGGTGTGGATGGGAGGTGGTTGCACGGTAAACAAAAGCTGGGAGGTGGTCACTAATAGAGCCAGGGATGGTGCCAGAGTTGGTAATTTTATTTGGATGGTTGAGTAAGATCCAGTCAAGAGTGGATCCTGGGGGATTTTTTATTGGGTCTAGTGCTGGACTGGGTTACTTGAATAAAGTTAAAGAGTTTAATTGGCAGGGAGTATATTGAACTGTTGATTTTATTCCAGTTAATGTTTACATTGCCTAGTATGTAAGTTTCAAGGTTAATTTCAGCTGAGGCCCATTAGAGTATGTCTTCAAGGGTTGAGACTTTATTTCCAGGTGGGATATAAAGGGCGATGATACAGAGGATTTTGTGATTATTCATTTTTAATAGACCGACTGTTAGTTCTGCATTGGCAAATTTAGGAATGGGATTTGGAAGGGGAATTAAGGTAAGTAGATTGGAATAGATTAATGCAACTCCTCCAGCTTTTTTTTGGGTGGTCACATCTAAGAGTGTAAAATCCAGAGGGTAAGATATCAGAGTCAGAGATGTTGGGTTTGAACCAAGTTTCAGAGATGGCTACAATGTCAGGTTAGTTATGACTTAGCCATGCTTGAAACTGATGTGCTTTGTTGTTGAGATTCTGGGCATTGAGTGTGAAAAAATTAAGAATATTGGTGGGGGACAAAAGGTTAGAGAAAGGGGAAGGGTAATTGTTGATTGTGGGTGGGTTAGGTCAGGGGTTGGGGTGAATGTCTTCAGCTAAGTTGAGGTTATTGAAGGGCGTTATTTTAGTGTGTTTTGGTTTGGATTTAGGGTATTCTGGCTGGTCTAGTATTTGTTTAAGAGTAAGTGGAAATAATTTTAGGATTAAAGAGGTGGAGAGGTTTGAGCTGAAACAGAAAGGAGGAGATGGAAAAGAAATGATTATTTGTGTGAGGGAGGAGATTTTTTTTGTGGGAGTATGGTAGGGAGTAGAGAGTGGAAGCTGATTGGAGGTATAGGAGTTGGCATTGTATAAAGTTAAAAAAATGGTGAGATTAAAAAAGATTAAAGGAGCTTTTTTACTACAATTTTGCTACGTTGTCTGACTGCTTCATGGACTTTTAACCACAAGTGTTCTACTTTAATATTTGCTGTTTAATTTCTGCTTACTGCCTTTTGGATTCTCAAGTGTGTCTTTTTTACATCGTGGTAGAGATCAGGTTACTGTCTTTACATTTACATTGTATAAAGTTGTTAGGAGTAGTAGGAGGGAGATGTGGGTTCAGAGTGTTAGGATCAGTAAGGAAAGCATGATTAGAAAAAGGTAGTTTAATATGGGTGGATTTGTAGTTGGAGAGAAGAGCTGTGAGGTGAGAGGGGGTAGTGAAAGAGCAATGTATTTAATTAGTGATGTATTTAATTACTGAGGGTGAAAGGAGGAGGAGTAAAGAGGGGAAGGTTTTGACTGGATGGTTGTCTTGAGTGGGTGGGGAGTGGCTGAAATAAAACTAGGAGCAGTAGGGGTGGGTGGAAATTGGGGGCAGGGTAGGGGAGCGGAGTGAGCCTGCAGAGCGAATGGAGCAGGTAGAGCCAAGAAGAAGGAAGAAAGACAGTGAAAAGTTATCAGTGAAGCTGATAACTTGCTCAGAGGTAAGGATGCAGTGGCATAAGGCACTGAATGTGTGAAATTAGAAGGATGCAGAGGGTTGACAGGGGATAGGAGTTGAAAACAGGGCAGTAGCAGTTTAGTAGAATATAGTAAGTATTAATGGGGCTAAAACAGGGCAGTGATAAATTAATAGAACAGTTACAGTACTTTTGGCTTGTATTAAAAGATAGGTAGTGGTTGAACAATGCCACCTGGTGGCCTAACTGAGTAAGTATGAGTAAGTACAAATGGAAAAATGGAAAATACTGGACATTATGGGGCGGATTCATGAAGGCTTGTACGGAGTCCAAGAGTAGAGTAAGACTCCATGCAGCCAGCATGTCTGCCGAGCGATCCAGGAACAGACGGCAGGGGTGTGCAAGAGAGCTTCTAAAATTACTCTTACACGGACAGGGCTACATTATGCAAATTACCTCATTTGCTGCTGAAAGCTATGCAAATGAGGTAAATTTGCGATCCAGGAAACCCTAACCTGTCCAAGTAAGAGTAGTGTTATTTGTAGAAATGTACTCCATTGACAACTGAGTACCATTCTGCAAATAGCAAAACAGAGCCGTGACAGCTCCAAAAAAAGGATGCATCCAGTTGAGGAAGCATGCCAATGGCCAAATATATGGCCACTGGTAATGTTCCCCGTTGCAAAAAAAAAAAAAAATTTTTTTACCTTGATCTCCGAAGTTTGAGCATAGCGCAGCGCCACGCAAACATGCTGCACTTTAAAAACAAGAAAACCAAAAATTAAAAGCCACAAATAGGGGTTTTATTGAAAATATTAATTTTCCATGCAAGTGAATGGTAGGCTGAAGACAACATGGCTACTGAATAGAGGTTGCTAAGGGGGGAAGCTCAGTCTAAGAGATGTAACCAAGCATTAGTAGGCAATCCTATGCAAATGAGGGTAAGGATAGTGAATCCCAATTTTACATGGCAAATGAGCAAAGTCTGTGGAGTGTAAGAGTAGGATAAGGGGAGTATCAGAGTAGAAGAGAGGTGACATCACGAGGGGGGTATGCATGAAAGAATGTAAGCTCATTGGAGCAGAGTGGCATGTGTTTGCTGTCAGTTACTCATCACTGGAAGAGGTGTGTCAACAGGTATCCTAGCTAAAGCCAAGAAATTGAAGGTCTATGCTGTGGATAACACTAAAGTTTCATGTTGAAGTGCCTGCAACGTGTTTTCGCGTGGGTGCGCACCTGTATATCCGAGTAAGACTGTGTGCGCGCATGTGAGCCTGTGTGCGCGTGTTTAAGCCAGAGTAAGTATGTGTAAGGTTGTTGAAATGTGTGTAAGCTCGTTTGCACCTGTGTGCACGTGTTTAAGCAGGAGTCAGCAAGTGTAAGGCCGTGTAAGCATGTGTGCACACGTGTGAGCGCGTTTGCGCTTGATTGCATGACACTGCCCCCTGTCAAAACAGAAAGGGAAAAGGAAGCACAACAAATAGTAGGAAGTTAACCAAGGAGAACTAGCAAAGCTAGAAAGTGAAAGCAATCAGAATCAGGCAATTACACAGGCAGTACAGTAGCCCAGCCCAGCCCAGCACTTAAAACTCTGCAAACAACTTTCCACCATGTTTTCCTCAGAGACACTGCAACACTGCAGTAAACTAAGAGAAATGAAAACTTAAAAAGCTTTACTGAGACAAAGAAATGTTAGGGACTGCCATTGCTGTTATAAGGCGACATATGCAACATGCTGAGGGTGGTGACAATGCGAATGCTGCTGAGCAACCCACAGTGAGGAGACTGAGAAGAGTGTACAGGCCCAGGGTAACCTACCAGGGGCTACATGAGCTGGAGATAGTGGAGCGCTATAGAGTGGACAGAGACCTCATGCAGCAAATTGATGAGCTGTGCAGGCCATGCCTCACACACAGAACCAACAGAGGGGAACCCATCCCAGTGGAAACCAAGGTATGTGTTGGCCTAAGAATAATAGCAACAGGTACCTTCCAGAGACCAACTGGTGATATGATGGGGATTTCACAGGCATCAGCATCCAGGGTACTGCACCAGTTCCTGAATGCCATGTCAGCACATGTCAGTGATCATGTATATTTCCCCAATTCCTGTGAGGTATTGGTGAGCAATATGCGTCTTTTCCAGCAAATAGCGGAATACCCTGAGGTAGTGGGTGCAATAGACTGCACACACATACGCATCAAAGCACCAGCCGGTGAGTGGGATAGGGCCTACTTTAACCACAAGGGCTTCCCCTCCCTCAACTGCCAGGTCATGTGTGATGCCCAGGGCATAATACTGAATGTGTGTGCTGGCTGCCCTGGAAGCTACCATGATTCTCATATCTGACACAGCTGTACCAGACATTTGCCAATGGGGACATCCCTCATGGTCACCTAGTGGGGGATGCTAGATATGCACTGGAGCCGTGGCTGATGACACCAATCAGAAATGCACACACACCTGAACAGGAACGCCATAATGAGGCACACGCACAAACACAAAATGTAATCAAGCGTGTGTTTGGGCTGCTCAAGTCACAGTTCCGGTGCCTGGACACATCTGGTGGAGCCTTGCAGTACTCACCAACTACATATACCCAAATTGTCATGGTATGTGCTATGCTACATAATATGATCCTGTAAAAACAGCTGCAGCAGGAGCAGCATAGGGCCAGGCCAAACAGCCCCCCACCATTGCCAAGGCCATCACAGGCAGAGCGTGACTCTGAGGAGGAACAACCTGAGCCTGCCCCAGTAGGCAGAAGGAGGTGTGCCCAGTATGCTTTGGCCTTGGCAAAGAGGCAACGCATAGCACATACACAGGCTCAGTAGGAACCCTGGAAATTATACCTCTCTCTGACTCGCACATATAGTAAAAAGGTTGCCTAACTTGCCATTATCTGTTTTCAAACATGTATAGGGAGTGTACTATGTGCATCCGACATAGGCAGCCCTGCAACACCACCTGATGCATGATTGCCATGTTTTAAGCAATATAAAGCAGTGCTAAACAGCTTTTACCACTATTTAGTATGTGTAAACAAAATTGCACATACTAACTAGCACAACATTGGGCAATGTTGAGCAATATTGGGCAACGTTCAGCAATGTTGGTTAACGTTGAGCAATGTTGGGCATGTTCGGTCAAAGTTGGGCATAGTTGAGCAAAAGCAGGTAAACATGCTCATATTTGCTTTACTGTTCCTTAAGCAGTCTGATCTGCCCAGTATGAAAATATAAAGCAGTGACAGTCCTCGAACCGAGGATACTGTGCACTATAGTCACAGTAGTGAACCACTAAACCATGACAGTATTTCACTGGTCAGCCTGTATGAAGAAATATCGATAAGTCTATGCAAAGTGTCTCATGGAAACCCTGCAGGCACAGCATAATCCCTGTCGAGTTATGAAACAAAGGTGAGCCCTGCAGTAAAAATACAACTTGATTTTCGACACACATATAGTATAAATGTTAATATTGGGCGTGTTCACACACGTCAACAAATGTAGTGGACTTCAGACAGCAGCATACTGAAAGGCCACACTGGGTATGCTCACACATTTGAATAAATGAGACAAATGTCAGACAACAAAATACTGAAAGGCCAAACTGGGCATGCTCACACACTTAGGCCATGACTGAGTGCAGCAGTGGGCCACCCATATCTGGCAGTTGCATGTGTTAACCCAGGAACCTCACACTATTCACCAATCCTGCCTTGTGCACACAGTTATATGACAACAGACACATATATAATATATTGGAACCCTGTCATAATCAAATATGTACTACAGATACTTAGGTTGTTCATAGAAAGTGGGAAAGCAAAGAAGATAAAAAACCTGCAATCAGTATCATCAATAAACAATGTGCACTCCAAACATTATCATAGGTTCATAGGTTGATACTAGGCTATCTGCTCTAGGGCATTTATAAGCCTAGCCAGACTGTGTTTGGCTTTTGCCACCCTTTTAGATTAGTAGACTGTGCCTTTGAATAGTAGGTCACAGAAGATAGCCCTTTTACGGTTAGTTTACTGTGACTCTGTCTAGGAGGGACCCTGAAGAGATCCCAAGGGTAAACATATGATCTCCCATACACTCATCATTTCTCTTGAAGAGGGTCAGTGAGGGGCTCTGCCTAACGTGGACTGGGATTTTGTTCCAGAGTGAGGGGAGCCTCTGGGATATGAATCTGTCCCTCCAGCATGTCCTATTTTTTTCTGTGCTGAGGTTTAAGTCCCTGGAGCGTGTAGCTCTAAGGGATTTGGATTTCCTGAGGTGGAGCATGTCCATTAATTCTGGGCTGGACATGGCTTTATACATCAGGCACAGATCGCCTCTGAGTAGGCGGTAAGCAACTGAGTAGAGCTGGAGTTTCTTTAGCCGAACTGCTTAGGGCATCTGTTTGAGTCCCTTGATCCTCTTGGTGAGGTACTTTTGGGGTCTTTCCAGTTGTTGCAAGTGTCGGGTAAGGTACATCCCAAATGGGGCATTGTATTCAATTATGGGCCTGATGAGTGATGAGTAGAGGGGCACAATGACCTCTCTTGATCTATATGTGAAACCTTTCGTGATAAAGTGGGCTATATAGAAGGTCTTTCTAACCATGTTGGCAACGTGATTGTCAAAGGAGAGATTACTATCTACTTGGGTCCCCAAATCCCTAATTACTTCTTCCGTACGTAATGGATTACCACCTATGTGGTAATTTGTGGGCACTTTGTTTTTCCCAAAGGGGATGATTATGCATTTTTTGGCATTTAGCTTTAGGCCATGGCTCTGGCACCAGTTATCCGCCTCTGTGAGACCCTTTTGGAGGATGCTTGTGTCAGCCGGAGAGTCGATTATGCACCCAGTTTGCAGTCATCTGCGAACTTGGTCAGCCATAGTCCCCTCGTGTTAGCCTGTACCTCAGAGAAATATATACCGAACAAGAGAGGTCCTAGGACTGAGCCTTGTGAGATGCCACTTGTAACTGGTTTAGAGTCTGGCATGGCACCTGCAATTCTGACCATGTGGGTGCTATCCCTGAGCTAGTTTGAAACCCATCTTGTGAAATATGGGTTGGTATTTAAGCTGGTGAGCTTATTTATGATGCCCGAGTGGGTATTGTGTTGAAGGCTTTTGGGAGGTCCAGGTAGGCTGTGTAGACTACCTTCTCTTCATCTATGGCCCTTGTAACTTTTCCAAAGAAGTCGACCAGGTTCAAGAGGCAAGATCTGCCATTAAAGCTGAATTGGGTAGGATCCAGTGTCTGGAGGTTCCCGATGTCTTTGTTTATGAGTTCCATGATGATATGCTCCATAGCTTTGCAGACCAGGCTAGTCAAGCTTATAGGGTGATAGTTTCTAGGGTCTGTTGTGGCACCACCTTTGTGGAGCGGGACAACTGTTGCTGTACTCCATTCCTTGGGTACATATCCTATAGTAAGGCTGAGATTGAACAGTGACTTTATGTGAGGGTTAAGTTCTTCTTGAAGCTCGTGTAAGATGCAGCCCGGGACACCGTCCGGTCCCATTGATGCTGTGTTTTTTGCTTTGGAGAGGGCAGCTCTCACCTATTCATCTGTGATGTCAGGGAGGCTACACTCTGTTGGGATGGACATTTGCTCTTTTGGGGGGGATGGGGGGAGAAATTTGCACTGAACCTGTCTGCCAGGATGTTGGCAATGTCTGTGGGTTCAGTGTATTTTTTGTCATTTTGCACTAACTCAGAGCATATCTGGGAGTTGCCACCCAGGTTCCTGACATAACTAAAGAAAGCCTTGTGATTGTCTTAAGTGTCTTGTGCAATTTCTCTTTCGAAGCTGGCCTTAGATGATTTTTTGAGGGATCGTAGCTTCTTGCTAGTATTTATCAGAGATGCCTTCCCTTTTTGGGATTTTGCTCTATCATGTAGTAGCTTCCTCCTTTAGTTGTATAGCTTATTTATGGCCGGGGTCCACCAGACAGGTCTCCTGCCTTTGGAGGAGTCAGTCTTGGTTTTATTTTGGATAGCACGATCCATGCATTCCTGTAGGTGTCCGTAGAATGTGTTTGTATAGGATTCTGCGGTTTGAGCCATATATTCCACTGGCCCGGGGGCTTTGAAGGATACTACCTCGGTTTTGAGAAGTGTGAAGTTTGCTTTTGAGAAGTTCTTCACCTAGGTGACCTTGGCTGGGGTTGGGGACGAGATATGGATGTCCAGTGAGATTAATTTATGGTCTTACCTTACCAATGAGGGGTATGCCTCTTGTGTGGAACATAGAGTCCCCATGTTGGTGATGACCAGGTCCAATATGTTTTCCCCTCTTGTGGGGGTGGTGACCAGTTGTTCCATAGCATTTGAGTTTACAAATTCTAGGAACCATTAGGCGAGGGTGTTGGGGCTTGAGTAGTATTCCCAGTCAATCTTTGGGTAGTTGAAGTCACCCAGTATAATGGTGTTTGGAGAGAGCTTCATATTCTCCAGTGTTCTCAGGCAAGCCAAGTGGGGTTCCTGAGTTTGGGAGGGTGGTCTGTAGCAGGCTACAAACTGAAAGGCAGTTTTGCCCACTGTTAGTTGCACATGGATGGTCTCAGATGCTTCATGCAGTGCTACTAACCTTGAGGTGTGGGTATCTTTGATGTATATGGATACTCCCCCTCCTTTTGTGGTTCGGTCCGAGTTTTGTGGCCGAAAAGCATCATATAGGTTCATAGGTTCATAGGTTCATACTAGGCTATCTGCCCTAAGGCATTTATAAGCCTAGCCAGAGTGTATGTGGCTTACATCACCCCTTAGGATGAGAATACTACGCCCTTTTAGGGTTTAGTTTACTATGCCTCTGTCTAGTAGTGACACAGAGATGACCCCCGGGGCAAACCTACGATCTCCCATCCATTCGTCGAGATTTCTCTTGAATAGAGTCAGTGAGGGGCTCTGCCTAACATGGACTGGGATTCTGTTCCAGAGTGTAGGGAGCCTCTGGGTTATGAATCTGCCCCTCCAGCACGTCCTATTTATTTCTGTGTTGAGGTTTAAGTTGCTTGTTCTCGTGGCTCTGATGGATTTGGATTTTCTGAGGTGGAGCATGTCCATTAATTCAGGATTGGACATGGCCTTGTACGTCAGGCACAGATCACCTCTGAGTAGGCGGTATGCGACTGAATAGAGCTGGAGTTTTTCAGTCGGGCATATGACATATGTTTAAGACCCTTTATCCTCTTGGTGAGGAACTTTTGGGGTCTTTCCAACTGCTGCAGGTGTCGGGTGAGATACATCCCAAATGGGGCATTGTACTCAATCATTGGCCTGATAAGAGAAGAGTACAGGGGCACAATGACCTCTCTTGATCTAGATGTGAAACCCTTCATGATAAGGTGGGCAATATAGAAGGTCTTCCTAACCACTTTGGCAATGTGAGTGTCAAATGAGAGGCTACTGTCAACCTGGGTCCCTAGGTCCCTGATTACCTCTTCCGTGCCAATGTATTACCGCCTATGTGGTAATTTGTCGGTACCTTGTTTTCCCAAAGGGTATGACTATACATTTTTGGCATTCAGCTTAAGGCCATGGCTCTGGCACCAATTATCCGTTTCTATGAGGCCTCTCTGAAGGATGTTTGTGTCCGCTGGAGTATCAATTATGGCACCCAGTTTGCAGTCATCTGCGAACTTTGTCAGCCACAATCCTCCTATGTTTGCCTGTACCTCGGAAAAATAAATGCTGAACAAGAGGGGTCCCAGGACTGAGCCCTGTGGGACACCGCTTGTGACTGGCTTAGAGTCTGACATAGCTCCAGCAACTCTGACCCTGTGGGTTCTGTCCTTGAGCCAGTTTGCAACCCATCTTGTGACATATGGGTTTACATTTAAGCTGGTGAGTTTGTCTATGATGCCCGAGTGGGGTATTGTGTCATAGGCTTTTGCAAGGTCAAGGTAGGCTGTGTGAACTGCCTTACCCTCATCAATGGCCTTAGTAACTGTTTCAAAAAAGTCGACCAAGTTCAAAAGGCAGGATCTGCCCTTGACAAGCCAAATTGGGTAGGATCCAATGTCTGTAGGTCCCCAATGTCTTTGTTTATGAGTTCCATAATGATCCTCTCCATACCTTTGCAGACCAGGCTCGTCAAGCTTATGGGGCGGTAATTTCCAGGGTCCGTAGAAGCACCGCCTTTGTGAAGTGGGACCACTGTTGCCGTCACGCCACTCTTTGGAGTGCGTATCCTGTAGTAAGGCTAAGATTAAACAGCAGCCTTATGTGTGGGTTTAGTTCCTCTTGAGTTCATGTAGCACACAGCCGGGACACCATCCGGTCCCATTGATGCTGTGTTTTAGCTTTAGAGGCGGCTCTCACCTGGGCATCTGAGATGTTAGGAGGCTACACTCTGCTGGGATAGTTATTTCTCCTTTTGGGGAGAAATTTGCACTGAACCTGTCTGCCAGAATGTTGGCAATGTCAGTGGGTTTGGTGTATTTTGTGTCATTTTGGACTAACTCTGAGCATTTCTGGGAGTTTCCACCCAGGTTTCTAACATAGCTAAGGAAGGCCTTGTGATTGTCTTTTGTGTCTTTGCGATTTTCTCTCAAAGTTGGCCTTGGATGATTTTATGAGTGATCGTAGTTTTTTGCTAGTACTGATCAGAGACGCCTTCCCTTTTAGGGATTTTGCTCTGTCATGTAGTAGCTTCCTCTTCCTGTTGTAAAGTTTGTTTATGGCTGGGGTCCACCAGACCGGGCGCCTGCCTTTGGGGGAATGGGTCTTAGTTTTATTTGGGATTGCATGATCCATGCATTCTTGAAGGTGCCCATAGAAGGCATTTGCAAAGGATTCAGCAGTGTGGGTTGTGGTTTCCACTGGCACAGGGGCCTTAAAGGATACCACTTCAGTCTTAAGAAGTGTGAAGATTGCTTTTGAGAAGTTCTTCACTGTGGTCTTTTGTGCAGGGGGGGGCGGGATGTGGATTTCCAGTGAGATTAATTTATGGTCTGATCTTACCAAAGAGGGATATACTTCCGATGTGGAGCATTTTGTCCCCATGTTTGTGATGATCAGGTCTAGTATATTGTCTCCTCTTGTGGGAATGGTGACTAGTTGTTCCATTGCATTTGAGTTTATGAATTCTAGGAACCTTTGGGCTAGGGTGTTGGGGCTTGAGTAATGTTCCCAGTCTATGTTTGGGTAGTTGAAGTCTCCCAAAATTATGGTATTTGGAGAGACATTCATACTCTCCAGTGTCTTCAGGAAGGCTGTGTGGGGTTCCTGAGTTTGAGAGGGTGGTCTGTAGCATGCTACAAACTGTAAGGCAGTTTTGCCTATGGTTAGTTGTACCTGGATAGTCTCCAATGCTTAGATGTTGCCACTAACCTGGAGGTGTGAGTATCTTTGATGAAAATGGATACTCCCCCTCCTTTTGTGGTTCGGTCCAAGTTTTGGGGCCGGAAAGCATGATATGATGTAAAACCTGATAGTGCTGGGGTGCTCTCAGGAGCCTTGAACCAGGTTTCAGTCACCGCACAGACATCGATGTTCTCCATACTGAGGAGGGCTTCGAGGGCGTGCATCTTGAGGTTTAGACTTCTGGCATTGAGCAGCATTACCCTTAGTTTTTTTACACTTGTGTTTTCTAGGGAGGTAGGTTTGTCATTTGAGCCTTGCCGAAAAAAGGCACTATGGGGTGAAGTATAACCTGTTAGTGCTGGGGTGCTTTCGGGAGCCTTGAACCAGGTTTCTGTTACTGCACAGCTATCAATATTCTCCATATTGAGAAGATCCTTGAGTGCATGCATTTTGTAGTTTAGACTTCTGGCATTGAGCAGCATTACCCTTAGTTTCTTTTTCCTTGTATTGTCTATGGAGGTGGGTTTGTCTTTTGAGCCTTGCCTAAAAAAGGCACTATGTGGGTGGCAAGAGCTTTAGCCAGTATTTGAAAGACCAGGGGTGACAGGTGCAAGCCGTTCCTAGCGAAGCATGTCATCCCAGGCTGAAAGACACTGGATCCCCTTTGAATGACACCAATACTTTAGCCAATTGTTAAAATTGATAATTTTGTCTTTATACTGTGGCATCATTCTTGGTGAGGGTAAGATGCTATTCAAGGTCAGGGGCATACCGGCCTGGGCTACATGATCAGAGAGCTCCTCTATGTCTCTTTTCATGTAGTCCAGGGAGGTACGTCTCAGGTCATTCACATCAGCATGGACAATGACTGAGTCATATTTTTACTTGCTTTGGAGTGACCTGAGTGCATGTGTTATGTGGCGGATCCTGGCACCTGACAGACAGCTTACAGTGACCTTCTCCTTGTTCAGCCTGGTGAGTGGGACGTCAGTGTGTCTGACAATAGAGTCACCTATTACAAGTGTATTAGGTGTGTTGTTTAGCCTTAAGGGCAGTGACTGTGTGGCACACTGACTTTGTGAACTATGTGATATGTAGGTATTGTTGTGGGGTAGCAGTTGTTTGGGTGTCTGCTTTGGAGGTCTCTGCTGCTTAGGCAGATTTTTATTTAGAGCCTCTGAGTATGTTTGTGTGTGTTTATGTGTTTGGTTTGCTGTTGCTATAGGTCTATGTGAGGCTGGATTTGTGGTGTGTGTGGTTACCTTCTCCTCCTGATAGACTGTGCCAGTCATGGGTCGAGAGAGCTCAGCCTCCAGTTTGGCTATATAGTTGCATCTCTCACATATATTTGAGTTTGTTGGGAGGAGGAGAGGGTTGTCTGTGTACATAAGGCAGTTGTAACATTGCCTCAAAATTCCCATATTCACCAGCTGGACTGGAGAGTACACACAAAACTGACCTATGGACATGTCAGGATATTATGATGGAATACTTTTTGACTGATCAAAAAGGATCAGTAGGGTGTTAAGTGTTTAAAAGAGTATAAGAGGGGTTTAGTGCTTAAGTTTGTTGGTGTTCTGGAAAGATTATCTGTGAAGGAGTCCGGACAGAACCATGGCACTTCCTTCAGCTATGTCATAAATAGCAGTGTACACTCATATATGTCCTGAGTCAGGGCCAACTGTAAATGACTGACAATGCCAACATCCTTTCAGACAGGCCCATACATCACTGACAAAAGGCCCTATCATCATATCAGGATATATCACATGTAGAATGGGTAAACAGCTCCTTCCAAAGCTGAAAACATGGCATCAATTGGATTACATTGTTTCCCTATATGTGTCATAAGTGAACTGCAGAACAAACAGACCCTGCACCTGAACAGTCTGTTGAGCCTCACCCTCTCTACAGGATATGAAACTGTTGAATGGGTGACAGCAACATATGGCACACTGCACAAGTGTTGGTGCACAACAGACCATGGGAACTATGGTCTTATAAGCCTATGAAGTCTGCTCTGCAAGGCCATGTTGTCCATCATGACTGAAGTCATAAAAAGAGCTATTGGAAGCCTACAAACACACAACCCTACCAACTTTGGTTTGGTCATGGGCAGATCATGGTTCCCAAACCTGCTAGACTGTTTGCAAGGCAGCCACCCAGGACATACATCACTGAAATGAGCTACACACGTCCCACATAGACTTTGAATAGCCCTTTTCCAACATCCCAGACACATGTCATATCCACAAAATCAACAACCTGTGCATAAATATGTATTGTCATATGATGGATTGGCAACTGGTCCACAGATAGATCACACAAGCTAAGAATTGTGGAGTCCTGCTCAAGCTGTTATCACCTGCTGTCCCCCATGGCTCAGTCATGGGATTGCATAAAACAAAATGCACACACATTACCATGTCTAGTCTGATGATGTCAGCATCCTGCAAATATAGCAGGAGAAATGAAAACACCCAGTGAGGCATATAGAGCGTCATGTTAATGTGTATCTCTCTAATATCATAACATAGTTAGGTAGGGGTTTGAATCCTGAAATTGCTGAGTGTGTGTGTGTGTGTGGGGGTGGGGTGTATGTTTGTGTGTGATTTTCTTTGAGAGGAGTGGCCTTTTTGGACACAAGGAAAACACCTTAAAAGAGGTATATACCTCTTTAGCAAGTCTGATGTCAGCATCCCACAAATACAGCAGTGGAAATGAAAACTCCCAGTAAAGCATATATGTTTGTGTGTGATTTCCTTTGAGAGGAGTGCCCTTTTTGGACACTAGGAAAACACCTTAAAAGAGGTATATACCTCTTTGGCAAGTCTGATGTCAGCATCCCACAAATACAGCAGTGGAAATGAAAACTCCCAGTAAAGCATATATGTTTGTGTGTGATTTCCTTTGAGAGGTGTGCCCTTTTTAGACACTAGGAAAACACCTTAAAAGAGGTATATACCTCTTTGGCAAGTCTGATGTCAGCATCCCACAAATACAGCAGTGGAAATGAAAACTCCCAGTAAAACATATAGCACGTTGTGTTAAAGCATATCTCTCTAGTATCATAACATAGTTAGGTAGGGGTTTAAATCCTGCAATTGCTGAGTGTGTGTGTGTGACACTGTTGGTCAATGTGTTGTGGGTTTTGCTTTTACTACTGTATGACATATCAGTAAAACAACAGTATGTGCATTGCACACTTCAGGTATCTGTGTGGCAAATACATATATGTTCATGTGACCACAATTAGTTCATAGGTGTGAAGCCTGCTTTCTACATGAATACATCTGTTACCATTGACAGATTGTGCTGCTGCTTCTCAGACCTTAGGTCACATATGTATGTTTGTGACAAGGCCAGCCACTGTAGTGATCTGTGGCCTAGGTCATCTGTGTCACACACACCCAAGACAGTTCCTATAGAATAGTGTGAATGATGGTTCATGCCTGGGGTATATTTCAGACATGTTCAAACACAACAAAGTCTGTCAATAATGGACATTCATTAAAGGTGTACAACAAATTTGTGGATATGCATACAGACCCCTTATTGCTTATGTGATACACTGAGGGACTTCAGAATACCTTTGGAAATGTGAATACCAAAGGACAGATGACATAACATGTGGCTTTATGTACACATCGGTACCCCTTCTACATGTTGTGGGCTACTACCTATGTGGTACTGTCAGGATACTATGTTTAGTAAATGTGGATGACTATGCTATAGTTGGCTTATAGCTTTACAGCATGGGTTGGACAACAGGTATCTGTCTGTATGATACCCTTGTGGAGGATAGGTGTCTCATCCAGAGAATGCATTGTAGGTCACTGTATGCATTACCAGATATGGATGGACATATCCCTAGTGTGTTTGCTTGTACCTAAGAGGGCTACATGCCAAACAGGAGTGGTCCCAGGAATGACTGGCAGTCAGTACCACTGGTTACTGGTATAGTATAGTACCGGAAGGATCCAAATGCTGCTGTGTGTCCTACATCTGTGAGTCAGTTGTCAAGACAGCATCTAACGATTGGTTATAGTCAGGCTGCTGAGGTTGTGTATACTACCAGAATGCAAACCAATGACAGATAGTAACAGTATCACCCACAGCATAGTGTCAAACCATGTCATACACACATGTGTACCCAAGTTAAAACATATGTGTAGTAAAATGCATACTGGCCACCAATAGAAACTATGAAGTGTTAACACTGTGTAATACAGGGCATGTCACCCTTCCCATTTGTCCACTAAGCACGTACATGCAGACAGTGCACCTCCACCATGTTCACAAATGTACACCTGCAAATCTGTACTGCACACATCACACATGTACTATCCACTCACCAACACATGCTGCCAAAACTACACACATCAGCCAAGTGGCACATGGGCAGACAATACATTTTGGAATTAACACTGGTGTAAACAAGACTACATTGATAATCATAGCTTTAATGCATCATTGTTTCTATCCACTTACGTCAACATGCTAAC
>NC_056732.1:806668298-806725283 GCF_019279795.1 Protopterus annectens | reverse complement strand
AGCATCCCACAAATACAGCAGTGGAAATGAAAACTCCCAGTAAAACATATAGCACGTTGTGTTAATGCATATCTCTCTAGTATCATAACATAGTTAGGTAGGGGTTTAAATCCTGCGATTGCTGAGTGTGTGTATGTGACACTGTTGGTCAATGTGTTGTGGGTTTTGCTTTTACTACTGTATGACATATCAGTAAAACAACAGTATGTGCATTGCACACTTCAGGTATCTGTGTGGCAAATACATATATGTTCATGTGACCACAATTAGTTCATAGGTGTGAAGCCTGCTTTCTACATGAATACATCTGTTACCATTGACAGATTGTGCTGCTGCTTCTCAGACCTTAGGTCACATATGTATGTTTGTGACAAGGCCAGCCACTGTAGTGATCTGTGGCCTAGGTCATCTGTGTCACACACACCCAAGACAGTTCCTATAGAATAGTGTGAATGATGGTTCATGCCTGGGGTATATTTCAGACATGTTCAAACACAACAAAGTCTGTCAATAATGGACATTCATTAAAGGTGTACAACAAATTTGTGGATATGCATACAGACCCCTTATTGCTTATGTGATACACTGAGGGACTTCAGAATACCTTTGGAAATGTGAATACCAAAGGACAGATGACATAACATGTGGCTTTATGTACACATCGGTACCCCTTCTACATGTTGTGGGCTACTACCTATGTGGTACTGTCAGGATACTATGTTTAGTAAATGTGGATGACTATGCTATAGTTGGCTTATAGCTTTACAGCATGGGTTGGACAACAGGTATCTGTCTGTATGATACCCTTGTGGAGGATAGGTGTCTCATCCAGAGAATGCATTGTATGTCACTGTATGCATTACCAGATATGGATGGACATATCCCTAGTGTGTTTGCTTGTACCTAAGAGGGCTACATGCCAAACAGGAGTGGTCCCAGGAATGACTGGCAGTCAGTACCACTGGTTACTGGTATAGTATAGTACCGGAAGGATCCAAATGCTGCTGTGTGTCCTACATCTGTGAGTCAGTTGTCAAGACAGCATCTAACGATTGGTTATAGTCAGGCTGCTGAGGTTGTGTATACTACCAGAATGCAAACCAATGACAGATAGTAACAGTATCACCCACAGCATAGTGTCAAACCATGTCATACACACATGTGTACCCAAGTTAAAACATATGTGTAGTAAAATGCATACTGGCCACCAATAGAAACTATGAAGTGTTAACACTGTGTAATACAGGGCATGTCACCCTTCCCATTTGTCCACTAAGCACGTACATGCAGACAGTGCACCTCCACCATGTTCACAAATGTACACCTGCAAATCTGTACTGCACACATCACACATGTACTATCCACTCACCAACACATGCTGCCAAAACTACACACATCAGCCAAGTGGCACATGGGCAGACAATACATTTTTGGAATTAACACTGGTGTAAACAAGACTACATTGATAATCATAGCTTTAATGCATCATGCCTGCTCAGATATACCTACAAGGATATCATTACACCTTACTGTTGACAACATGCTAACAATGCTACACTGCTATTAAGTCACCCTGTGCATCAGCACCATGTTAGCCTGTTCCTGCATCAATGTTACAGATGACAGGAGGTGGCACAGTTTCATCATATGCACAGGGTGTGTTATTGGTTTGCCAGAGCCCGACATTGATCCATCCAATCAACATGTATGTGTGTGTGTGTGAGGGACAACAGTACAGCATGGGTCAATGTTGATGTAATGTGTGTGTGTATGTGTTAGCCCTAGGTGTTTGGTTTATATGTGTGTGTCTGCATGCACACAGTTCCACCATGTGGCTGCCAAATATGGGAGGTTGTGGGACAGCCACAAACTGTACCTGCCAGGCTGTACAGATCACCATCTCTGGCCATGGACACAGTACCTGTGCCTGGCAGGGGTGCCATGGACAGTATCGGGTACTAAGCCAGACTGGGTACTATCATCAGAGGCAGAGGGATGTCGACTGGACCCATGTCCCTGCTGGGACTGGCCAGAGCCATGTGCACGTGGTCTTCTAGGATGGTCTATTGACAGCCCAGCCCCAACATTGCTGGGGCTGGTACTGCCACTACGGTAGTGGCTGTGACTTGTGTCGTCCGCGACAACTGCCAGCTGATGATGTTGCTGGCATACATCCACGTTGACTTCTTAACCATCCTGGCACATGGACATGACATTGCAGAGGACATCTAATGTCTCCCCACAACGTCTATCAATGAAATTATGGATGGCACCGGCAAGGTCACGGATACTGTCATTGATAGTGGTGTTATGGGCCCTCTGTGCCCTTATTCCCTGTCTGGTGTACCATTCCATATGTGCCCGGAACATACCTGAGGTTGAAAGACCTGTGGGGGCATGTCTGCCAGGGGCATTACGACCAGCAGTGCTCCCACGAGAACCCCTGGACATCTGCCTATGTGGTACCATTCCAGGAATCTGGGTATGGCTGCTGTGAGCAGATGCATGTGCCATAGATACCACACTATCCTGGTCAATGCCTACTGTATGCTGTCCCTCAGCTAAGGCCATTGGTGATGAGGGATGTATTGGCAGTATGAATGTGTGCATAGATGGAGTGGAAAGCTGTGTACTGTCGATTGGTGGACCAATGACAGACCCTGTCAAACCTGCCTGTGCCACAACACATGTATCATCATTTCCACTATTTGTGGCAGTGACTTCAGGTTCCCTGCTGCACTCAACCAACACAACCTCAGCACCTGTGAGAGGAAGACAGGAAACACACTTTACAATCTGTAGATGATGTTTGCACACAAGCACACATGAACACATGCACACATGCACAGAAATACACTACTCGCTAAAGTTGACAAACACACACACACACACACACACACACACACACACACACACACACACACACACACACACACACACACACACACACACACACACACACACACACACACACACACACACACACACACACACACACTAACAGAAATCCAAAACATACTCATTAGTGGTTGATGGTGGAGTACAGTATCACAAGCCAAAGAGCCCTATTACATGTGTCAGCATGCAGGGTGTATGTTGCTCAACAGCATGCAGTGCGACTGTAGAGAGTCCTTGTTAATATCAGTATACATGTCTTTGATGCATGTGTGTTGCTCAATGATTGGCCTCACCCGGGAACACAATGTGTACATGGACACAACATTGCTGTGCAAGTATTACATGATTTTCAATGTCCTGTGCACCATCGCTCATAGATATACATATCATGGCTGGATGTACACAACTGTCAGGTGTATAACAATGAATTCTATGTGTAGTACTGTACTTACTGTAACTGGATGTAGTGTAGTACCATGAGCCATCATCAGGCAGCATCATGTGGTCATTCAAGGCCACTAATGTGTGCCACACTGGCAACTATCTTGCTGTACCTGAACTGCAGCACTGTGGCTACATTAACCATTTCACAGGCAGTTGTTACATGGGTATGTAAGGTGTTCAATAGGGAGCATTGCCTAACATGAATGTGTTGTGTGTTGAAGAGTGTCACACTGCCGCATGACAAGCCTCTACCCCTCAGGTATAGTATGTGTGCTGTGTTGATGACATTTGGGATACTGGAGTATGACCTTACAGCAGGTGTCTAAATATGCCATGTGTATCATATTAACACTTACTGCGTATGCCAAAGTGGTGTATGCTGTGTGCATGTGCATTGACTCTGCCTATACAATGTCCACTACAGTGTACCACAATTGTTTGGGATGCTCTGTGTATTGCATGTGTTTGAGGCAGCTACTCATGTTACTGGGATGTGCATAGTCCCACAGAAAACATGCAGAGCATGCATTATGTGTAGGTGTTTTACATGTGTATATGGCCTACAACTCACCTATGACATGCACATGTTATTTGCTATATTACATGTAGAATACTCACCAGCATGGGTCTGCTGTCTTGCTGTCACACCCGAGGGATGTACAAGGATGTGAGACAGTTTGTCAGTGTCAACAACTATGGCATTGCTGCTGTGAGTTTGCAATTTTACAGTAGTACAACGGGTGAAAGTCACAGGCATACAGATTTTGTTCCAAATTATCAGTATTGCACAACACCAGGCTCCACATCTTCTAAATACACAGGACACATCTGCCATATGCATGTTCTAACAATCAAGCTAACAGTGATCTACAGATATGCCATGTTACCTGCACGCTATGAGTCAACTTGCTGGGTGACTCCGGCCTCCATGATGACACATGTCTGTTGTAGTGGTTGGCCAGGAGCCACCATGCTGAGGAGCAGCTCTTCCACTCTGGTAAGGGGCGGATGTGATGCTGCACCACCACCTGTGGCAAGCTGTTGTCTGCAGACATCGGAGACATGCTGCCAGACATGTCTAATTAAATCACTGCAGGGATAGCATACCTGCTCATAAGTCTGGTTATGCATGCCTACATCATTCACCCGATGGACAACATCTTGCCACAGTGCAGTGTGCCCATGCTGGTCCTGGCTGGTTCTGGAGAACAGCAGGGTGTGATGTTGTAGTAGGGTGGGTATGATTATTTCCTCCTCTTCAGGGGAATATGCAGGGTTGCGATGGTGAGACATGTCCCTGGAAGAAAATAAAACAATAATTGTGAGCAAGTCATGTGGCACACTTAACATTCTAAAGTACAGATATCAATGAAATGCCATATATAGCAAGCTATTGGCTGTCAGTAGATACACACTTTTAATACCACATATCAGTGCTCAGCCCACAACTGCCTGACAGTGCCTGGCATGTTCTATATATTAAACCATGTTCTGCACAGCAACAAAGTGAAACCAGTATGCAAGACTATACAACAGTACATGGCACACTGTATGTGACACAATGCACCACCTAGCCACAGGAGGTATATATGAAGCTAATGCATGAAGAAAGATGTCATCCATTGCAATGAATGTAAAGTACAGCTACAGTATTACCAGTATACCACAGTAGTCTTTGATGCCAAACCCCTGCCTGACATATGTGCACAGTTGTTGATATAGGTGTCATACTGCTGTACTAGACTATACATGTTGCTAGATATACACGTATACCCTGTAACACAGATATAATTGAGGGAATGGTATAGACATAATTACACATACATCAGACATACATACAACACGCAACTGTATGCCAACCCAGATGAGCTTTACCTGTGTACCATACAGTACTGTGTGTCACTACTTACAAAACCTTATGCCTGAGCTATGTAATCTGTGAGGACTACAGGGAACACACAAAACAGTGTTTCCAAGCAATGCGAACATACACCATACTGTGCTGTTTAGGCCTACAGCTTCAGGTAGTACTACAGTTCATATGGGAGTTGGATTCACCAGCAGTACTACTCACTAAGCATACATGTATTGCTTTAACCTACAATGGGACACGACAGTCGACAACAAGGGACTACGTCACACTGTATGCCATACTACTTTTTCTGCTTAGCAATAGCATGCACATCTTTTGCTGGGATCACAGCTAGGACACAAACTACCATGACAGAAACAATTTCACACTAAGCTATCACATCTTTACAGACCTTGCACACATTCACCAACACATTCACCATCACACTCAGTCAACCTCACATAGCAATTATTGCACTAAGTACATGTGTGTGTGCATCGTGTCATGGGTAGGTAATACGCTATTGGCCTTAGGACCTACAGCAGCCTAGCCATATGCTACCCTGGCCTTTGACACACATGTAATTTAATTTCACTTGCCCCTGTCAACCAGAGCCACAGAGGTGATTCCCGGGGTGTATTTCCTATCTCCCAAACAATCATCAGGAGTATTTATGACAACTGCTAATGAGGAGCTTTGTTTGCTATTGATAGGTGGTTTGTTCCAGAGTATGGCATGTCTCTGAGTTAGGACTCTATCCCTCCAGCATGTGCTGTTTAGTGAGCTGACAAGGTGTAGGGCCCTAGAACGTGTATCTGGGAGGGATTGTAATATGTTTACATGGAGGATGTCCAACAGCTATGGGTGTGACATAGCTCAGTATGTTAGGCAGAGGTCACCTCTGGGTAGGCGCTATGCAACACAGTGTAGCTGTGGTTTTGTGAGTCGGTCTGCATAGGGCATCTGTTTGAGGCCGGTATTACTCTTTGTGAGGTATGTCTGTGGCCTTTCCAGTTGCTGTAGTTGGCATTGTACTCTCTAATGGGTTTCAAGTGTGATAAGTAGAGGGGAACACTGATCTATATTTCCCTAAATGACACACCTTTTGTGATGACATGTACCACATAGACAGAGTACATCACCAGTGTGGCACTGTGATTATCAAATGGGAGGCTACTGTCCACCTGTGTCCCATGTTCCCTTATCACACCTTCGGTGTTAGGTAGACTACCACCTATGTGGTAGTTAATGGGTACAGTGTTCTGGCAAGAAGGGATGGCACTGCAGTGTCAACACTGAGCTTCAGTCCATACCTTGGTCGCCAGGTACCTGTCGCAGTAAGTATGCCCCATGTCTCTCTCCCTCTATCTATATCAATATATATATATATATATATATATATATATAGATATATATATATATATATATATATATATATTATATATATAGATATATATATATATATATATATATATATATATATATATATATATATATATATATATATATATATATATATATATATATATATATATATATATATATATATATATATATATATATATATATATATATATATATATATATATATATATATATATCCATATACATCTATATCAATATATATATATATATATATATATATATATATATATATTATATACACATACATACACACATACATATAAACATCCATTGCTGTACATATAGATGTACATATAGGCACATATACAGTCCACTATTCATGGTGGGAATATCACTTATGCGACAGTTGTGAGATATACAGTTATGTAATAATATTGCACAGTATTGTGCAGACTGTACTGAAGTTGTCCTCAGCCCATGTACCTTTAGCAGGCCTCACTGGCTGCAACACTGCAAAACTGACAGAGCATACCCACAGCGTTTAACCACCACATGTCATATACCAGCATTGCATGCTGTTTTCTTTGCCACACACTGCAACCTACATAGAAATATGCACATAACAACCTTCAACAATGTATATATATATATATATATATATATATATATATATATATATATATATATATATATATATACACTCTTCACAAACAGTTGCAGTATGTCCCTTGCCCTATGCACATGTACTGATACATAGAGATATGTACTGCTGCCACATATGAATGATTCACAGTATGTAGAGTACTCTTCATAAACATCTACTACATGCCAGCAAATACATATGTGTTATATACCTTTCATTTGTATTGCTGTGTTCTGTTTGTTTTTAAAGGAAATATATATTTTTTTCTCTCTCTGTTGCTTTTTTCTGTGTCTCTCTGTTCCTGTCTCTTTGTCTGCCTTTGTCTGTGTCTGTGTCTCTGCCTGTGTCTCTGTCTCTCTGTCTCTCTCTCGCTCTCTCTCTCTCTCTCTCTCTTGCTGCAATGAGATTATTGCATGTGTAGACAGCAAGTACAGCCTGCCTTTCTAGGTATCTGCACATGTGCATGTGATGGCCTCTGCACTAATTGGTGCCCACCATTTACTAATTGCATGCAGCCTGCTGTGTGGTGATTGCAGTACTCACTGTCATAGCAGCCCACTGCTATAAAATGCTAGGTTAGGTAGGCGTAGCCCTTTCAGCTTTCCAAAGTGGGGCCCATGCTTGTTTGCTGTGGACACCGTTGTGTCAGTCAGAAGGTTGGTATACTTCTTATCTCTGAAGTTAGGGTTGTAACCAGTGATTTGCATGTTGTACTCAAACTTGAATGTTGCTGCTTCTAGTACACACTTGTCAGTGTAGAATTTTACTCACCCCTCCAAATGCTTACACAAGATGCATGGGAGTATGTACATTCTTTTCTAATTAGACAATTAACTGCCATACAAAAGTAGTTATTGCAATGTACTCCTCTGGCACATGAACTGTTTGTGAACTATTATACTGTAAATATTAATTACCTCACTACTGAACAGTTTGTTGTTTATTTGTGTTGACATTAACACGGGCTGCTCAAGACAACTGGACACATTTCAATACTGAGTATGCCTATCTACATCCTTGGTAGAGTCTGAATACACAGGTATATTGTTCTTTTGGGTAGGGGTGCAGAAGTACAGAGAGCATTATATATTATTGTGTGATGTTTATCTTGCTGAACATACAGGGTTGCTGTGTACCTGTTAGTCTAACAAGGCAAGTAGTCTGTCTGCATTGCTCCCACTTGTGGACATATCCAGATGGTAGCCAGAGGTTAGCCTATCATTCTTTGTCTGTGCACCACACCGGTCTTTTCTGCACTGGAACAATGGCATTGTCACAGTTGGTTGCTACCAGTACATGGCTACATCCTTTGATATTTCTGTGTTGTACTCCTACATAAGGGTATGCTTGTGGGACTCATTCCAAAGCTATTTGCAGAGTGTGTAATAGCAGAAAAGCTGAAATGCCTGTGTGTTTCTGCATCTGCCAGGCCTCTGATGCACTCAGGTATATATTTGAACAGCCTCAGTGAAAGGTACATATAAGTGGTGTACACCTGTAATATATTACAGACATTAAGTTGAGACTGTGAGAGAATCAGAGCATATGTATTAATACACCTTTTCTGACGTGCATGCAGTGTGTACTCTTACTTATTGACATTATTCATTAAGTGTAATTCTCCACTTTTTGGCCTACCATCAGTATTTTCAGAGGGATTCTGAGGAACAAAGCTAACATTTGTTTACGAATCAGGGACATCCCTGAAAAGCAGTCACAGTTGGGAAGTATGGCCTCTGCCCTATTCAAATATGCCAGTGTTTATCCTGCTCTGATACTGTGTGGCGTTTGTAAAGTGCTACTATAACATTATTTCCTGCTAGAATGGCTGGTTCTCTTTTCACAGTCATGTCATGCAATTCCACAACAACTGCTGGTAAAGATCCACAGAACAAGATTTGGGTTATGACATTCCTATTTTCCCTTTACATTCACGCATTGTAATGCATGATATATTTATTACAGCACCAACTTGTTGTATATCTACTGTGGCCTAGTGGTACTTCATGCAGAGTAGTGTGTCCAAGGTCCGAGGTTCGAGACTAACAGAGGTGTTTTATTTTGCTGCTCAGCAGAATAAGGGCCCTGCCATGCAGAGTGACTAAGGCACTTTTAAGCAGTTGTAAGCGGGTTTGCGTGGGTTTTCACAGGTTTGCGTGACGCTTAGCAATACTTAGCTAAGCGTACACATGCACACACTCACTCAAACCCGCTAACTACTGCTTAAAAGTGCTTACTCCCGCTAACCCCCACGCTAATTTCTTTGAAAGAAAAGAAAATGGGGAGATAGGAAAGTGGTGAAAAAGGGGGCACAAAGAGAGAAAGACAGTAGGGAAACAAGCTCGGGATGTGCAGACCACGTGTAGGGAAGGTCCATAGCTGCCCATTTCTTTACCGGCAACATTTGTGCATATGCAATAAATTTGGAGTGAAATTTGAAACTTTCCACCCCTGAGAGAGGGGTAAGGATAACAAAGTATGTTGTACTGCCAATTATAATTATCAGTTTACATGTCCAGCGGACATGTGTGCGAAATGGGCAACTATGTATGGGGCATAATTTTTTTGTGGGAACAGATTGCCCTTTTTTTTTTTCAGGTGAGAGTGGAAAGTGAAGTAGAGGAAGTAGTTATATTTGGAGAGGTAGGTTGGGGAGGTAAACAGACAGGACAAACAAGACGCATACAGGGGCAGATTATGACACATGGGGTGGGTGAACACAATTGATGGGGACGGATGTTTGGAAATCGCAAGCCCATGAGCCCGCAGATGGTAACAGTGGAACTGAGATCCCCACCCATGGGCAGTAACCACTGCACCTTCACAGCCCCGAGGGTGGCTGTGCTGGGGGCTGTGTAGGAGGGGCAGGCTCACCCGTGAGTCATGCCACTCTCGCCTCGAGCTGGCATAGGGGATCAACAACTGAACGCTGGATCTCCCTACGCACCACAGCCCGGACCCTTGGGAGGGTGACAGATGGCCCTTCTCCACCCATGCTTGCACAGGGGGGACAAGCCCCATCCCCTGCAGCGCTTCCACCTGAAGGTGGCACAGGACCAATGAAGGAGAGGAGCCTGGGCTGGGCACCGGACATGCTGGTGCCAGGTGCAATCGCCAGCTGAGGAGGGAAAGGTGGGTCCGCTGGGACCAGCCTTCCCATATGTTCTGTGATTAGGTTTGTTTAATTAAAACATAAACAACAGCATTCCAAATTAGTTGTAACAGCATGTAGTAATATTCCCATTAACGCAACACACCAGGGTTCCAAAAGTTGAACAGCAAGCATAACACATGCATATATTGAATGACAGTGGACATTCCAACAGCATGCAGGGATGATTGGTGGCAACAGGCCACCAAGATTGTGGTGTTTGAATAGGGCACATGCATCAAAGTAAATGCAGGGATTTATAGAACAATAGGACATATGTTCCAACAAATGTTTTGAGATTAGTTACATTTCTACAGAACCCTACATTTCGTGTAGCACTCTCACATTTCTGGAAAACACATTAACAAGCTACTCGTGCCAGATTTACCTATGCATGCCAGTCATTAACCGACTGTTGAGGACTGTATATATGCTTCACAGCTACTGGCACTTCCATCATCCACTTTATATGGGACTGCCCAACTGTGGGTTGACAGCACTTAATACAACAGTACTGTTTATATAATGCAAGGGTACAACAACATTTCAAAGTAAGTGAAACAGACACACTCCAAGTATTATATCTTTATTAATTACATTCCACACTTTTCTATGGGCTCTCTCCTTTATTTGATATTACAGTGCATACGGAAGATATATTCAAGACATATTATACCTTTATTAATAGGTTACAACACTTTTTCCGGCTCGCTCACTTATTTTATATGACAGTACATGCAGAGATATTATTCCGGACTTATTTTACCTTTATTAATGGGTTACTACACTCTTTTTCTGGCACTCTGACTTATTTTACATAACAGTACATGCAGAGGAATTATTCAGGGCATTTTATGGCTGTATTATTGGGCTACAACACTTTTTTTCAGGCTTTCTCACCTATTTTATATAACAATACATGCAGAATAATTACTAACCTGCCTGGTGGGGCAGCCTTAGCAGCCTATCTGCATAGGATTGCTGATTCGCAACATGGACACCTGCAGCTGTGAAGTAAATGAAGGGATATTGAAACATACCTATCCATTATATAGACTAGATTAGCATGTCTTACATACTTCATTCCATGGCCACCCACTCAGTAGTGGGGCATCTTGCATCCCACAGGCCTCCTGTATCCATCGGTTCAGTAGGTCCTGCTTCTGTCTCTTCAGGTCTGCATGGTGGTGACGGACCTGCTCACCAGTCTGAGGGAAGCCTGTGGCACTGGTGAGATCATGAGCTAACTGGTTCCAAGCCTCAGCTTTGTACTCCGCCCCTTGGAACTGGCCCTGAAGGAGTCTTGACTCATGACAGTGGACAAGGAGCCAAACATGTATTTTGACTCCTCGATGCCCCAGTGTTGCGCTCGAAAGCATGTACCCTCTCCAGCACCAGCCATTCTAACTGCAGATGGGAGCTACAATCAGTTATGGTGAGTATTCCCGCCTATGGAACTTAAATATGCCGCATTTCCCGCACTTTTTTGTGATTGGCCATTTTTGAAAATTCTCGGCTGACTGCAGACCTGCTTAGCAATGGTTAATCTACCATTTATAAGTATATGTATGTCAACAGTGGCTGTTTATCATAAGCTGTCATGGCTTAGTGGTTCAGTAGTCTGATTATGATGCACAGTGTCCTGGGTTCGAAACTTGTCATTGCTTTTTATTTTACTACTGTCCAGACAGGCTAGGGGGGTGTGGCTGTGTTTAGGCATCTTTGCTCTATGTTGCTCCATGCTGCCCTTACAGTGCACTGGTTGGCGCGGTGCGCACCTCCGCCCAAACCGATTGCGCTGGGTAAAGCGCTACTTAGCTATGGGCAACTATATTGCACTGGGTAAAGCGCTGCTTAACTACGGGCAACTATATTGTGCTGGGTAAAGCGCTATTTAGCTATGGGCAACTATATGGCGCTGGGTAAAGCGCTGCTTAAC
This sequence comes from Protopterus annectens, assembly GCF_019279795.1. Lineage (NCBI taxonomy): Eukaryota > Metazoa > Chordata > Ceratodontiformes > Protopteridae > Protopterus > Protopterus annectens. The sequence continues at coordinate 806,712,991 of NC_056732.1, read as the reverse complement.
TACGGGCAATTATATGTCAGGATCCTTCTTATATTTATAAATATACATTTTGTTCACTGATACATAGGCCATTTCAATGCTTTTTAGTAAAATTTTATTCATATATGTCAGGAATTATTTCATATACTAATTTATAACATAAAATAGAAAGAGGAGTGGTAGGACTTGAACCGTGCATGCCTGCTCTTTGTGCGAAGGCTCTACCACTATGCTATTGCTATTTGGCTTAATTTGCATAAACATTCCTTATTATGCTCTTCAATGTCGAAATTGCTAACTGCAGCTAAGCAATGGGCTCACCCACGCAAACACGTGCAAATATGGGCAGCTATATCGGGAATTAGAAAAAAAAATTAAATGTTTTACTTTTTATAACTGTACTGGGGGTTTACAATGTGAGGGAGTGTAGTGTTGGGTACGTAGACATTTGAGCGTACTCGCTCATGTGTGTTGACATTTCACAATTCAGACACTTGCAGGGGCGTAGACTTTTGGACTGCTAGGCAGTCAGACACACCCCCTGCCTTCCTGCACGGTCCATGTTAGACTTGGAGTGAAGTCAGTGTGCCATCATGAATATGCATGGCACGTTGACGTCATACCATTTAACTGCAGTTTCCGAGTAAGACTTATTTAGTCTTACACGGAGGATTCGTGAATCCGGGGGTATATTATATTAGAATTTACTATGTCACATAATTATTCTAATATAATCATGATATTTAATCTTACTTTTAATCATACTTTCACTGGAGAGACCATAACATTATTTAACAGAGTTCATACTCCATAAAAGTCTATACTGTTAACAAAACTACACATTATCATCTTTCTGCCATATATTTAAAATGTTTTATAAGTCAGCACGCCCTAAGTGACTTCTTTGACCTATTTATTTATTTCCCTTTAACAGAATTTCTCAGAATTATTTGATCAAAGGTAAACAATTTACCAGCTTATTCACATCAACCTGATAAGCAAATGATGTAATGATCTATATACTGATTCTTAGCATTGAGTTTTGTTGGGCACCACTGTGGTGCAGCAGTAAGCATTGCCACCTCACAGCAAAAGGTTCTCTGGTTCAATCCTCAGCTGGGGTGCCTTCTGTGTGGAGTCTGCATGTCCTCCCTGTGGTTGTGTGGGTTTCCTCTGGGTGCTCCGGTTTCCTCCCACATCCCAAAGACATGCTGTAGGTGGATTGGACACTCTAAATTGGCCCTAGGTGTGTTTGTGTGTGTGTGTGTGTGTGTGTGTGTGTGTGTGTGTGTGTGTGTGTTTTCTGTGGAAGGTTGGGCACTGGGCTGGCAACTCGACATTGTAAAACTCCACTGCCAATCATAAGCAGACAGGTGATCTGCTGTGGCGATCCCTAACCAGGAAAAGCCGAAACAAGAAGAAGAAGCATTGAGTTTTGTCACTCATTAGAGGAAATGCTTGGTTATGGTAATGATTCAAACTGTCAGTTGAATCTTGAGAAGTCTGTACCATTTTCTTTTAATATAGATGACTGAGTTGTTAATCCATTACTGACACATACATTAACTGACTTTTAATTAAATTTTCATCAAGTATAAACCTAACTTATGAATGTTATTCCCCTAATTTTAATGCTGTCACCAACAAAACCTAAATTATTAAAAAAAAATCATCATGTTAGGCAGGGTATCAAATATGAACATGAATGCCTTCCCCAAAGAATTCTATGCCATAAATAACTCAATTTATCGAATACCAGTGAAGTTTTCAGTAAGATTAAGAAACTATTTCCTTCCTTTTTATTTAATAATAAGCCATCTAGGTTATACTTAATCAATGTGACAAATCCAATAAATCCAAACAGCAAAAGAGGTTAAAAGATTCCAAGTGAAAAAACATTACTACTCTTTCACAAGATTAATAAAGCAGTTAATGATATTACAACATATTGAGAGTCATAAATCTAATATACCACAATTGGCAAAGTTTTAAGATCTATACTGTTTGATTAGGTATTCATTCCCTGGTTCTTTCTTTCCTAGATCAATTTTATCTTCCGTTTTCTAAAGGCCCCACATCAGTACACACTTGATTATGCAATCCCCCAAGTTTATGCTAATTATACAATTATAGATTGTGTATAATTTATGTCATTGCTCTTTGGGAACTATAAAGGCATTATGGATAATAAAACTTTAAACCTTACATATTTCCTGGGCTGTCTGATAGGACCATCTGTATGATACTGAATTGTCATAAGGAAACAGAAACCTCAGATTTAGCAATAAAGGTTTCAGTAACCTTTTAAGGTTATAAATAAAAATTAAATATTATACAATTGCAGTTATTTAATCTCACATAAAAGTGAACATTTCATTTATTTATAATATAGTGTAAATTATTTGCACTATTCTCAAACTCATATTTTTATCCATTCTGTAAAAACATTGCTATAAACTCTTCAGCTTATAACTAACAATTTTGTAGCCTGGATCATTCCCAGAAATGTGGATGCAGTCAGCAGTAATATAATCATATCTCCAGAGTACATAGTTTGATATTTCCCTTTTCTTAAACTTTTCAGGGGTAAGATACTATCTGTGTATAATCATGATTTAGAGATCTTATAAAGCACTCCATTTTAAACCTTTGCTTATCAAAGTGTGAGTCCCACATGTTTATTTCACTGAACATATTATTCTTTTAATCCACTCTACTGCATGTATTCCATAAATCAGTTTGAACTGTACTACTTCTTGCCTTTATAACCAGAATCTTTTTTTTACTTGTCCAAGTCCCATTAAATGTCCATTTTGCTCATTGAACTAATTCTGAATATTTTTATTGTCTGCATTTCACAGACAAACACACACACACACATTTTATATATATATATATATATATATATATATATATATATATATATATATATATGTGTGTGTGTGTGTGTGTGTATTTATACAGACACACTCACACACAAACACATATGTAGATAGATAGATAGATAGATAGATAGATAGATAGATAGATAGACAGATAGATAGAGATAGATAGATAGACACACAGATATAAAGCTTAACTTTACCCACAAGTTAAGCCACTGATTAGACAAAAGACTCTCTCTTTGGTTATTTCCTAAAAGTTTTTTTAAATTATTTCCTGCATTTCCCTTTTACATTTATCAAGTAAATGACTTTAATATATTATTCTTACCTTAATCTACATACATGTGTCCTTAAACATAGTTATGTCTTGCATTATTTCATGTATCTGCATTTTCTTCTGAATTTTTTTAATATAACTTTCTTCTAGTCTTGGATAAATATAGTTGGTATTGATACCCGATACACATTATCATTCTACAGCTTTCCCTCAAAATTTAACCAAATACAGTGACCCCAATAAAAGCCTAATCCTGTATGTATGAATGAGTGATAAACAGCTTTCTCCAGGAATATAGTTTTTCTCTATTATTATGTATTTGTTTATCTTTACCAAAGACTAGGGAATGACCTGTTCCTTCAGTTTCATACCTTAATGGATATTCAGGTAGGATAGGTAAATTCCCAGTTACATGTAGTACTAAAGGCAGTATCATAACTTTTATGGCATTTATTTTCTATTCATGTAGCCAAATTTGATCACTATCATTTGCAAAGTTTCACATTGATATAATTTTAATAATAATAGCTTCATGCCAGTAGCCATTTCCATTGTATAATCAACTAGCAAAACTAAATACGTTTGGAGAAATTCCACTTATTGGTCCACATGCCTCTGTCTTTTAATATACTTACTCTATCCACTACTGTCTTACAACCATTATATTTTAATCCTGAGAACTCAACAACATCATTAAATGCTTCAAGAACTGTTTTTATTATTTTATTTTTCTTTCCATCTAATAAGACACATTATTGTAAATATTAGGAAAATGCTTTTTCATTTTTTTACTTTTCCAACTTTCTGAGAATCAAACAATTCCAGGCATTTTTTCATACCTGCAATGAATAGTCTATGTTAGCCCTGATATAATCTGCTGAAAATATTACCTTCCACTGATACTCCCCCTTAATGAATATATCATATCTAAGATCCTTATATAAGGCATTAATGGAACGTGATAAAGCCTTCACTTGTCAGTTGCCACTTTATAAATTCTCATTCTAGTGAGTCAAATGCTAAAGAATATTAAATGAGTTAGAACTGCACCCTCTTCATTGTTCCTATATTTGCGAATAAAAATTTCAGCCACCCACTACCCATCTGTCTTTCATCAATAATGTATGGAGTACACTATCTATTCTCCTTGTTACAAGCCCTGTCCTTCACCACCTTACTCTCCTTCACTGCAGAAGGCTATGACTATAAATCTGTGTACTGTACCTTATATTCCCCTATAATATCTTCCTTTGTAGGCCCTATATTAGATTGTGTAGACTGTATTTCTTTTTGCAATATATTGCCTACTCTCTTTAAATTTCCATACCATGAATTCATGAGTTTTCTCCCAAATGAACTTTTAAGAATTGTCTCTCTCTTTCTGCTTGGAATACCATAAAAACTAAATTGTTTCTCATTACTGCCTGCTGTGGATTTTTATGTACATTTATTTGAATTTTCTTCTCATTCTACATTATGGTGTTTTCATTTTTTTTTAGTTCTAAGCCTCTGTTGTCATCATATCTGCTTTGAATGTTACCTTACCGCCATCTCACCATTCAAGACCCATCTTTTCTTTATCTAGTTCCTAGCTACTGCTTCCTTGATCAGTTTTTTGCAGCCATTTCTTTTCTTCTGCAATCCCCCACCTACAGCACTCTCATTTCCATTGTACAGATTTTTATTAAACTCACAGGTCACTACATCTACTGGCATCTGTGCATGATCTTATATGCATCTTTGTTTAACCTGAATGTTCCAGTGAATTCAGGACCTTTTTGTAGGCAGTCTTTTGTTGTGGCATCCTACCTTTCATAACCTAATTACTATCTAATTACTACTCAATTACTTTGATTACTGCTTCCACCTCTGATTATGCAGGGCTATTTCAGGATGACCAGGAATCCGAGAGCAGACTTTTACAGTGGTGCCTTGCCTTTCTAGATTGTAATTAATTAGTAGCTAGCTAACCTAGCTTACTAGGATTGGTGTCTCTCACCCCAACTTTGCAAGGCTACTTCAAGCTGAAGAGTCCATTGGCAACCCTTTTCAGTTCTCTTCTGTCTGTCCATAATTTAATTACTGTCCATCTTACAAGAATCGCTATCCCCAACCCTGACTTTCCAAAGCTACTTCAGGTTAACAAACAGTCCACTGGTATGGGGCACTCATCTTCTAAGCTTAATTAAATAGTGAGTAACGTGAAAAATACTAATATTACCATCCCAAAGAGGAATATAATTTGACTGCTGATAGAACAAGAATAAGTCCCAATAAACAATATAATGATAGCAGTCAACAAATATGGCAACACTTGAATAATCACAATCATATAAGTATAAAAAAAGTTTTATTGTATACAGTAAGTGCTTTCACTAGATAGCTTCATCAAACCATATAACCAACTATTGTGAAACATTTAAAAACTTAAAGGAACCAAATCAAAAAATGCATTCAAAGATGACATCATATCCTGATAAATCACTACATTGTAGTAAAAAGCTCCTAGTGGATACAATTAATAATGACTTGGAAAATCACTAAGTTAATATAAATATCAAACCAGACAAATAAAAAGTCAGTATGCAACTTGAATGAACAATAGCTGTTCAACTAAAAATTTGTATCATATCAGGGCTAAAACATATCAGCAGCAGCTTATGTAGCAATTTCTTAAAATTCTGGGTAGACTAGTATGAATAAAAAATCATATATACATAACTTAACATAAGTCATTAAAGAACATACCTAACAAGCATAGAAGTAAGGAAATTGCTCGATCTGAGACTGTTCTAAGCACATACACAACTACACCAAAAAAAGCCGTAAAATCAGCTTTAACTTATATGCAAGAAAGCTGTAACAACAGCTTTAGCATATGATATATACTCAAAAATATAATATAACTAGTATAAAAGAATTATATATGCATAACCTAACATAAATCATTAAAAAACATACAAAATAAGTGTAGAAATGAAAGTGACTCAATGAGATATATGCAAATGACCCTTTAAGGACATCAGGTGTTTCAGCTATATGGCAATTCTGAATGTCCATGACATTTTTTAATTTTAAGTCTATTTATGGACAAATTCAGGCCAAAAAAAATGCCTGAAGTCCATGGCTAGTCCAATTTGACTTTTTTTGGCCTGAATTTGTCCATAGACTTAAAATGAAAAAATGTCATGGACATTCAGAATTGCCATATAGCTAAAACACCTAATTTCCTTAAAGAGTCATTTTAGTATTTCCCATGTTGGCTCCAATAGAAGAGGTTTAAGGAATCACACAGTGGAAAGTCTGGCTTTGCTATGTTTTCCTTTTGGTTTTTACTGATTTAGTACACTATAAACCTGGAAACATTTAATTATATATTGCCTTATAGTCTTCTTCAGTATAGTGTTGGGTTACATCAGCTCTGTTTTTTGTGTGTAACCTTTTTACTCATTGTTTTAGTACACTATAAACCTGGAAACTTTTAATCATATATTGCTTTATAGTCTTCTTCAGTATAGTGCTGGGATGCATCAGTTCTGTGCATGCTGACCTGTTTTGAAGTTTATATTTGGTATAGCTGACATAACAGTGATAACCACTGCTCAGTCTCTATAGTTTTATTCAGCTGCCCTATTTGATTCCCTCTAATGTTGCCTGGATCTTTCTACAGGTTGCCACTCTATGTTTTAATGCATTTTAATTTTAAAACTAAGAGTCAATTTGCTGCCACTTTCTAGATTAATGTTAATGTTATATTTACATAGAGTGGTATAACTCTTATAGTCCTCTGCTCCCCGTAATCTGCTTTTGTTGATATTTATCCAGCTACAAAAGATTTGCTCTGCTGAGCAAGCAATGATTTCAAAAGACCATAGGAGCACTGGATCATATAAATTTAAAGTGAAACTAAGTCTATAGACAATTTCTGTATTTACAAAGTCCCCGAAGACAACACTCTCATTTTCAATGGGCAAAACATAGCAGGCTTGGGATGAATTTAAGGTTGATCTTGACGTAAACAAGGGTGGATGTCACTCTATTTCACAAGGAAGGACAGTATGTTTTAGAGAAGGGGTTATAGGTGGGCAAACATTTCTCCCTCCAGAGTGTTTTATTTATATGTTGGCAAAGATTCAAATCATTAGTTCAGGTGCTTGTGGAGCTCTCGTTTCTGTAAAGGTTTATGAAAGATCCAGGAAAGTATGTATTTGATGTAATGGAAAGCAACTGCTCTTAAAAAAAAAAAAAAAAAAAAAAAAAAAACATAAAGAGACTCTTATAAATACCAGCACAAGTAGCTATTATCACACACTAGTCTGTTGAAAGATTATTTAATACCCATTTATTGCATTCTAAATACATTATTAAAATAAATGGATAAATGGCACTTACTGTCTGATGTATAATGTTTAAACATTACAGCATTTACTACACTACACTATAACACTTTATCTGATAGTGATTAGATTTAAAACATACATTTTGACCATTTAAAATAAGTGTTACTAAGGAACATTTACATGTGTAAAGTTTTCATTTGAGTTTTCATTAAGATTCCATAAAGGAACTGTAAACATCTTATAAGTGGCCCAAGTCAGGAAATATGTCCAGTTAAATGTTCTAATTCTTGTGCAATGTTTTATTCAAGAAAAGTAAAGAAGAACATTCCTCAGTATGCAATCATATTACAAATTTAATTCTAAATGTATGACATTATTTGTCTTTATAAAAATCTGTTATCGCCAGACTTATTTGTTAGCATGGTTAGTTATCATACTGAAGAATCAACTATCACAGCCAAGTAACCATTTTCATCTGGGATTCCATTCACCTTGTCAAAATCATCATCCAAGAGACCTCTAGTCTGCTTGACTCAGTGTTCATAGGTTCATAGGTAGGTACTAGGCTATCGGCCCAAGGGCCTACATAAGCCTAGCCAACAAGGTTTCCTGGCTTATGCAACCCAAAAAAAGTTATTTTCCTGTGCCACTGTCGAGCAGAGACACAGAAGTGATCCCTGGGGTGTATTTCCTATTTCCCATCCACTCATCAAGATTTTTCTTGAGGAGTGCTAATGAAGAACTTTGCTTGACATAGATGGGTAGCCTGTTCCAGAGTATGGGAAGTCTCTGGGACAGGATTCAATCCCTCCGGCATGTCCTGTTTATTATGGTGACAAGGTTTAGGTCCCTAGATCATGTAGCTTGGAGGGATTGGGATTTCTTTAGGTGTAGCATGTCCAACAGCTCTGGGTTTGACATAGCTTTATATGTTAGGCAGAGACCACCTGGGAGTAGGCGATATGCTACAGAGTAAAGCTGGAGTTTTTTGAGATGGTCAGTGTAGAGCATTTGTTTGAGGCCAGTAATCCTCTTTGTGAGGTACTTCTGTAGCCTTTCCAGCTGCTGCAGATGTCTTGAGAGGTACATTCCAAAAGGGTCGTTGTACTCTATAATGGGTCTAATGAGTTGAGTAGAGGGGAACAATGACCTCTTTTTTCCTGGATGAGAGCCCTTTTATGATGAGGTGTGCCATGTAGAAGGACTTCCTGACTACTGTGGCGATGTGACTATCAAAGGAGAGACTACTGTTCACCTGGGTCCTGAGGTCTCCTATCACACATTCGGTGTGAAGTAGATTGCTGCCTATGTGGTAGTTCATGGGTACAGAGTTTTTACCAAAGGGGATGACACTGCACTTTTTGGCATTGAGCTTGAGGCCATGGCTCTGACACCAGGCATCTGTCTCAGCGAGTCCCTTCTGTAGAATGTCCGCATCATTTGGGGACTTGACTATGGCTCCTAGTTTGCAGTCATCTGCGAACTTCATTAGCCAGAGGCCTTCTGTGTTAGCCTGTACTTCAGAGAAGTAGATACCAAACAGGAGGGGTCCCAGGATGGACCCCTGTGGTACTTCACGTGTCACTGCTTTAAGGTCAGATTTGTAGTATGCAACTTTTACAATGTGGGTTCTGTCAGTGAGCCAGTTGGCAACCCATCTTGTGATGTAGGGATTTATACCTAGTTTAGTGAGTTTAGCTATAATTCCAGAATGGGGGATGGTGTTGAAAGCCTTGGCGAGGTCAAGATAGGCTGTGTGAACCACCTTACCCTCATCTACGGCCATGTTACTTGGCAACTGCAAAATGCAGTGTGGTGCTTTTGCAATTTTAGTCATAGATGAAAATTGCCTCAGGTTTTTACCTCAGGGATGATTTGAGCAGTAATTATTTGCACATATTTAGATAAATGGTGTTGAAGAAAATGACCAGTAGCACTGAAACACAGGATAAAATACAGCAGTAATAACCATGAAAAATCGCAAGTGTTCAGTAAATATTTGTATATATCCCCTGCCATCTCAATAATGAAACCAGTAAAGTTAGTGCAACCAGTTTATTTAACATTCAGTGAAATTAAACATCACATGCACAATTTCAACAACACAATAATATTATGTACAGTTCACCAGTTAAGGCAGCACTCACCCATATGTTAACAGCAGCATTAAACCTATCACTGTATTAACCATGCCCTCTTGAGTAGCGGTTCACTGCCTACACTAAAACAGTCCCAAACCGTTTCACAAAGAAAGTGGGAATAGAGGTGTCTCCTTCATAGATCCCTTTTATACTATGCACCAGCCTGACATAACATGCACCCCTCCTTTTCAGCAACAACCAAACAAATCAACATTCTTGCAGCAAATATTGTATGAAAATGGCTAAATTCACATTGAACAGCTTGTGCTACACAACTAAAATGTACCCTACCTTGTCTAAACTATACAGAGTACCTTTCTGAAAATTCACCATGAAGCAAACCCAAATATCTAAAGACAAAGCAAGCCTATGACTAACAAAACAATGGCTAACTCAGTGCTCTTAAAAGACCTAGTGTTCCTCCAAATCAATCAAGATGCTACCTTAGACCAAAAAAACCTAATTCTAGAATACTTCTGCTTAAAAGCTATCAAATCCCTGACTGTCTCAGCAAACAGTCTCCAGTTAGGAGCAGTGCCCAAGGCATTACCTGGGAATTGGGTCAGCCTAATTTAACTTCACTATCCCGTAAAAACTGATGCCTCCACATCCCTCTAAAACCCTTTCACATCACTTCATATTTCACTGGATGTAGTCCTAACATACTTCTTGATGTCATATCCAAGACTGCTTTACTGACCAAAACACAAAGGAATGATCCATCAGTTACACTCTTGCTTTGGCCTGAAAAATAATCAAACACTGAAATACTAACTGAACTAATCTAAACAGCAACACTAAAATACTACTCAACTCATCTAACATGAGCTAAAAAAGGATCCGAAACACACCTTCCAACCTTTTTTATCACCTCAATTGACCTACCCTCCACTGCCAAATATGGCACCCTTCTTATTCAAAAAGAATGCACTAAGAATTACTCAGGCCTAAAACCCTGACTTAATACAGCCTTGCGTACCATCTGGATAAAGTGAAGAGGAGACACTGCCTTACCTGAATTATCAAACCATCCATCCTCGAAGGATAGATTCTTGCCCACAGCAACAACTATCTTCCTAGACACAATAACTGAAGTACTGCTTGCTTTCTCTGCACTCTCTGATCCACCTTTGGTTTGTCTAACCAAAGCACAACCACTGACTCTGTAAAGCAAATATCCTGCCAACATAGGTTATATACCAGTTCAGTAACCCTAAAGGCCCCCAAACTCATAAATAGGGACAGCCCAGACCACAAAGCGCACACTCTATGATTAGTTGAAACTGCCGAAAAAACATGCTGTGAGTACCCCTCACTGGGCCAGTAATCAAGAACCCTGAATCTCACCACTGGCATTGGAGAGGGACATTCAGTTGAAATACAAATGGACCCACTCAGTATTTCCAGATGCAGACCTCTCTGCATCAAGCATGATTTCCCTTAAGAGCACACAGCAAACACACTCAGCCCATGGTCTGGATTTCTCTATATCTGTCTCCCTCTTGACATCCACATCCCACCCCCACCTCCCAGTAAGGAAACATCTGTAAAAAAAACTTCTCCAAAGCCAACTTCATGCTACTCAAGTCAGAACTGGCAAACTTCATGACACCCATGCAAACAGGAGCTGAAAGTTTGACTGCTGAATCCTACACTAAGGCACTGTATGAGCACATCCACTCATGCATGAATCGTGCCCATCCCAAATTGGACCAAGACGCTCTCCACCAAAAAAGGAAGCTAAGCTGGTGGTCCCCTGCCATAAGCAAACTATACAACAGGTGGAAGAAACTGTTGCAGAAAAGAAGAAAATCCCAGGATGCAAAAACTCCCTTACCAGCCTCAGTAAGAAGCTGAGAGCCCTCATAAAATCCTCCAAAGCAAGTTACGAAAACAAAACTGCTAAAGATTCCAAAAACAACCACAAGGCATTCTATAGTTATGTCAAGAATCTAACTGGCAATGCTCAGATCTGCTCTGATGTACAACAGAATGTCATTAAATATACTAATCCCAAGGATATTGCCAATATCTTGGCAGATCGATTTAGTGCCATCTTCCCTCCCCTCTCACTCTCTAAAGGGCCCATCTCAATACCAAAAGATTGCCAAATTCTGGTAATCATGGCCACACAGGTAGAAACCGCACTCTCCAAAGCTAAGAATACAGTATCCATGGGACCAGATGACATCCCGGGCTGTGTACTACATGAACTGCAAAATGAACTGGCACCTCACCTAAGTGTCATATTTAATCATAGCCTCACATCAGGCTTCGTGCCCACTGAGTGGTGTACAGCTACAGTTATCCCAGTCCACAAAGGAGGATCCATCTTGGATCCCGGGAACTACCGTCTCATCAGTCTGATGAGCCTGATCTGCAAGGGCATGGAACTTATAAACAAAAACATTGGCAACCTTCAAACACTGGACCCCACCCAGTTTGGGTTCGTGAAGGGCCGATCTTGTCTCCTGAACTTGATTGACTTCTTTGAATCAGTCTCCAGAGCTGTGGATAAGGGTAAGGAGGTCCACACAGCCTATCTAGACTTCACCAAGGCCTTTGACACCATCCCCCACTCTGGAATCATAGATAAGCTTACTAAGCTAGGCATAAATCCCTACATCACTCGATGGGTTGCCAACTGGCTTACTGACAGAACCCAGACTGTAAAAGTAGCTGACTCCAAATCCAGCTCCAGACAGGTGACAAGTGGAGTACCTCAGGGTTCAGTCCTGGAACCGCACTTGTTTAGCATCTGCTTCTCTGAAGTACAGGCCAACACTAAGGGACACTGACTAACAACGTTTGCAGTTGACTGCAACCTGGGAGCCATTACTGAATCCCCAAATGATGTGGATATTCTACAAAAGGGCCTTACAGAAAGAGATGCTTGGTGCCAGAGCCATGGGCTCAAGCATAATGCCAAGAAATGTATAGTTATCCCCTTTGGGAAAAAACATGTACCCATGAATTACCACATAGGTGGCAGTACACTAAACACCAAAGTGTGATGAGAGACTTAGGGACACAGGTGGACAGTGGTCTCACCTTCGATAACCACATCATCACAACAGTCAGGAAATCCTTCTATGTGGCACACCTCATCACTGAGGGCTTTTCATCCAGAAAAAAGGAGGTCATTGTCCCACTCTACTCATCACTCATTAGACCCATTATAGAGTACAACTCCCCATTTGGTATGTACCTCACAAGACATCTACAACAGCTGGAAAGGCCACAGAAATTCCTCACTAAAAGAATCACAGACCTAAAGCAGATGCCTTATGCTGACAGTCTAAAAAATCTCCAGCTATACCCTGTGGCATATCGTCTACTCAGAGGTGATCTCTGCTTAACATACAAGGCCATGTCAAACCCTGAGCTGTTGGACATGCTCCACTTAAAGAAATCCCAATCTCTCAGAGCCACACACTCCAGGAATCTAAACCTTGTCATCGCAATGAACAAAACATGCTGGAGCGATAGTTTCCTGACCCAGAGACTCCCCATACTCTGGAATAGACTGCCCATGCATGTCAAGCAGAGCGCCTCCTTGGCCCTCTTCAAAAGGAACCTTGACAATTGGATGGGAGATAGGAAATTCACCTTGGGGATCACATCCGATACCCGGGGTCCAGGGAAGTAAATATTGTGGGAAGAAATATCCAGGGAATTGTTATGGCTAGGCTTGTATAGGCCCTAGGGCTGATAGCCTAGTACCAACCTATGAACCAATAACACACCCCACTGGTACTGCTGTAGGGTTAGGTCCTCAGCCAAGTGTCCAAACCAAGTCCTCCAGCATGCTTTTAGGGAACCAGTGCTTCATGTGTCTGCCCTAAGTAGCTGACACACCTGGGAAAGGTTGGCACAGATTTACCTGTTGTGCCCCCTTCTGCCCAGAGTATAAGGTAGTTACTACTGCCACCAGGCACTCCACAATCAGCTACTCTAAGCCCTTTATTAAAGGGGTGTCCAATCATACTGTGTAATTTTAATACTTATACAAATGGTAGTAGTTGACGAAGACAGATAGGCTTTCAGGAGTGGCCCACATAGTTTTACCAAATAAATATGAGCACTGTCAAATATTAAATACTTTCTAAAAAGAAACAGTCACAATTAAAGTTTTAACTATATTTAATAATAAATAATAAAGAGCATGAAAATACAGAATATACATTTACAGTAAACCACAGAGTTCAAATCACAGGAAATATTAAAAATAACATTGATGGACAGACTAAGACAAATAAAGAAAACATTATCTAAACTAAGCTTCACTATATTTCCCTGACTGTATCTTGGAAAATTACTATTCCCTACTTACCTGATAGAGCAAGGCAGATGATGTGGTGAATGGTCCTTCTTGTTGTCAGGGCCAAGACAAAACATTCACTACTGATAGACTTCCGACTGTAATATCCAAAATATAATTTCCAAAATAGCTTGCAGAATGACCTAATCTGGTCACCTAACTCTAGGTTCTCACAGTATCCCCCTTTGAAGCTGAGACAGGAATTTAGCATAGATGGCTATAATACACATCTAAATGTTTATGGCAGATGCCCTGGAGCCAGGAAACTATTACAGTATTTCCCTTCTTCTTTACAGAGGCTGTTAAACAATGTCTTCTCTCAGACCTAATGACTCCAGTTCCATGCAGCACAGTGGGGTGCTGTGCTGATGGCTTAATAGCTAATTTAATTTCAAGGATTTTCCAAAACTAACTGGACTGAGATTAACTGCTTCTCTTCCAGTGTACTTTGCTAACATATATACATACAGTCTCACATGTATATTCCTGCTCTGTCTAGCAGGACCCACTAGTGATACATTTTTTAAACTAGCAACTTTACAAACACATTTTGATTTTCAAATTCCATACAGTTCTAATACATTTGTAACATAAACATCTGTACAAATCAGTCTGATATTCAAATGGCATATCGATCTAATACATTTGTAACATAAGCATTTGTGCAAATCAATTTGATATTCAAATTCCATAGAGTTCTAATACATTTGTAACACAAGCATCTTGTAAAAATCAGTTTGATATTCAAAGAACATAACATTCTTTACAGAACTCCAGCTGGTTATGCTGGCACTAGCCCTCATGCCAACAGCATTCTTAGCATCCTACCTAATGGAATTTTCCTGTCAAAACCAGCAGCCCTCATCCTCTCCTCCTTTGAAAAAAAATGAAAAAATCCACCAATGCTTGATGACATCATACAAACCTGCCGATCTGGACATAACACTAAACACTGCCATGTGCTCCTTCACCATGTGAAGAGCTTCACCTAGACTCCATCCTCACATGGGTAATGAGACTTAAAGCTTACAGACCACTACCTCTGAGCAAATGGATGCTGATGTCTAAATGCCATAAAGGCAGAGATGGCTGAACTATAAGCCTTTTTTGTAGATCTGGACAAAAACTGTGTTATCAGCCAGCTTGATAAATCCTTCCAATATTATACCCTTCTTATGTATCTGCCACTGACAATAAATTTGCTTTTGGTGCAATCCATTGAAATCTGTTAAACTGAAAATAGCATAGGCTAACAGTTAAAACCTTCAACCTGTTTGGCACGTGTCGCTGAAAATGACATGTTAATTTTTAAACTAAATAAAACTAATGTTAGCAACAACAACTACTGAACCAAACTCGATCTAATCATCTTCCTGCCCAATAACTTCCCTACTGCTTCATTATCTGAATGAACTACATTTGTATTTCTTAGTTCCTCTCATCAAACCAGCACTGCATTCCAAATCACCATAAGTTAAAAAAATGCCATATCCTTCCTTCACTGCTCCAGCCAAACTAACAGCCATTCAACTGTTAATCAGTGCCCCATAAAATTACTGCCATATGTACATTTCCAGCTAAGTCTGCAAGCAACCATAAGTCCTCCACTGAAATCGAATCATTTTGCCAAAATGATTTACCACTGTACTCCTGCAAACACCTTAACCAGATCTCAACATCCTGTTTAATCATTGTTGTCACATGCACCTACTGATGCTTACTATATATTCCTCTCAAATTAGTCAGAGCTCTTTTGAATATGCAAAATTCAACAAATACATGAATTCCATAACTGCTCCCCACTCTTACCTTATTTTTCTTACAAGACTGCACAGAACCTGTCAATTTTGTGTCTTTTTCTTAAGTCAAACAAATTAAAAATAGATAAACCTTGTGCTGCATCAACCTCCAAACCCAAAAACATTAACCTCTTACAGGGTCCTTCCATCAGCTAAAGATACACTAGCTCTCTACACAAGTCAATAAAAGAATATTTACCTTCAGCTGCATCTTGCTTGCCTTTCCTAGCTAGTAGAAAATCATCTAAATAATGAACTCATTGATGCCCAGGGGACTGTTATCGCCTTACCCACTGCAGATACATGCTGGTTTTCAAAAAAGGCACAAGCTATCGCACACCCCATAGGCATTGTCATATCAAAGTAAAACGTGTTTATTAACATCTCAAACCCTGGCCAATCATGTTTTCTAATAGGTAACCAATGAAATGCCACCTCAATATCTAATTTCATAGCCAGAGATCCTGCAAACCTCTAATAATGCTGACTGCACCATCAAGTGAGGTTTATTGTAGTTTTGTGTCCTTCCTGCTATTATAATCTAGAAAAGACAAATGGTAAATTAAATGGAATTCACCTTCCTTTTTGTTATGTACAAAATAAAGGGGTGAAGTATGAAACTTCAGAAACTCCAAAACTTCAAAAAGACCTACAACTCTACTGCATACCTCTCAACCTCTTAGTGCAAGAAATTGGGACAAAGCCTGACAAAATGGGGGGACAAAGGACCAAAAATTGGGATGGATTTTAAATACTGCTCTTAAAAACATAGAAAGTTGCTAAAGTAACAGGGTTTGTTAGCATACTTTTTCTGAAGGATTTGAAGTCTAAAACTCAAATGTATGGCATTATTTAGTGACTTCACTCCACAGATAATCCCAATAATTTGTCGGAAAACTCACTGGCCTATCACTCCTCAACACTGACTGTGTCAGAGTTTCCACAGTATTCCGTTCCTTCCCTTGCTGTCCAGCTTCAAGTGAACATTTATACTGGTTTCCTGTGGAAGGCTCCAAAACATCTTATAGGTTCATAGGTAGGTACTAGGCTATTGGACCTAGGGCCTATATAAGCCTAGACAAAAATGTACCCTGGCTTTTGCCACCCAAGAAAATTATTTTCCTGTGCCCCTGTCGAGCAGAGCCACAGAAGTGATCCCTGGGGTGAATTTCCTATTTCCCATCCAATCATCAAGATTTTTCTTGAAGAGTGCTAATGAGGAGCTCTGTTTGACATAGATAGGTAGTCTGTTCCAGAGTATGGGAAGTCTCTGGGACAGGAATCTATCTCTCCAGCATGTTCTGTTTATTGTGGTGACAAGGTTTAGGTCCCTAGAGCATGTAGCTCAGAGGGATTGGGATTTCTTTAATTGGAGCATGTCCAACAGCTCTGGGTTTGACATAGCTTTGCATGTTAGGCAGAGATTGCCTCTGAGTAGGCGATATGTGACGGAGTAAATCTGGAGTTTTTTTAGATGGTCTGCAAAGGGCATCTGCTTGAGGCCAGTAATCCTCTTTGTGAGGTATTTCTGTGGCCTTTCCAGTTGTTGAGATGTCTTGTGAGGTACATACCAAAAGGGGCGTTGTACTCTATAATGGGTCTAATGAGTGATGAGTAGAGGTGGACAATGACCTCTTTTTTTCTGGATGAGAAACCTTTTGTGATGAGGTGAACCATGTAGAAGGATTTTCTGACCACTGTGGCGATGTGATTATCAAAGGAGAGGCTACTGTCCACCTGTGTCCCAAGGTCTCATCACATTTTCAGTGTTAAGTAGACTACCAGCTCTGTGGTAGTTCATGGGTACAGAGTTTTTACCAAAGGGGATGACAATACACTTTTTGGCATTGAGCTTCAGGCCATGGCTTTGACACCAGGCATCTGTCTCAGTGAGGCCCTTTTGTAGTATGCCCACATCGTTAGGAGTTTCAGTTATGGCTCCTAGTTTGCAGTCATCTGCAAACTTTGTTAGCCAACGACCTTCTGTGTTAGCCTGTACTTCAGACAAGTAGATACCAAACAGGAGAGGACCCAGGACTGAACCCTGTGGTACTCCACTTGTCACTGGTCTGAAGTCAGATTTGTAGTCCGCTACTTTCACAGTGTAGGTTCTGTCCATGAGCCAGTTGATAACCCATCTTGTGACATAGGGATTCTTATCTATAATTTCACAGTGGGGGATGATGTCAAAAGCCTTGGCGTGATCTAGATGTGTGAACCACCTTACCTTCATCTGTGGCTTTGGTGACTGCTTCAAAGAAGTCAATCAAGTTTAGGAGACATGATCTGCCTTTTACAAATCTGAACTGGGTAGGGTCCAGAGTTTGAAGATTACCAATGTCTTTGTTTATGAGTTCCATGATGATAAGTTCCATGGCCTTGCAGACCAGGCTTGTCAGGCTAATGGGGCGGTAGTTCTCAGGGACCGTCGTGGCTCCCCCTTTGTGGAGTGGGATACCAGTCATGGTGCACCATTCAGTGGGCGCAAAGCCTGAGGTGAGGCTATGATTGAACATGGTACTTAGGTAGGGTGCCAGTTCATTCTGTAGTTCGTGTAGAACGCAGCCTGGGATATTGTCTGGTCCCATGGATGCTGTGTTCTTGGCTTTGGCGAGTGTGTTTTTTACCTGTGCAGCAGTGATTACAGGAACTTTGCATTCTTCCGGTATAGAGATGGGGCCTCTAGGGGGTGAGAGGGGGGTAAAGTTAACACTGAACCTATCTGCCAGGATGTTGGCAATATAAGTTGGTTCTGTATATTCAGTGCCATTGTGCTGTAACTCAGAGCAGATCTGAGTGTTGCCATTGAGATTCTTGACATGACTATAGAATGCTTTGTGGATGTCTTTAGAGTCAGTGGCAATTTTGTTTTCATAACTAGATTTGGAAGATTTTATGAGGGATCTCAGCTTCCTACTGAGGCTGTTGGTTATATTTTTGCACTTCCTCAGATGCTTCTTTTTAAAAACAGATCAAAGTTTCTTGGTCTATATATTGTTTTTCACAAATCTGTTGTATTAATGACCACATTTTTTTATTTGAAGCTTCTGACAGTTTTTCTTGTCAAAGTATTTTTTCTTTCCTCTAATTTCTTTCATCTTTTTGTATATTTTGTGTCTGGAAATACTGGGCTTTTTGCATAATAGTTACAATACATATTTTCTTTCTTATCCTCAGTAGTCCACTTTATCATCTTTATGGTTCTTCTTCGGCCTATCAGTTTTTGTGAATGTTGTGGACTGCTACTTCCTTCTACAACAGGGGGGCATCCTCCCCCTGGGCCTTGCCTTGCTGCATTGTAGGAATGATTGCATATTTTGAGGATTCTGCACTGTCATTTTATCTAGTCCTGGCACCAGTGCACATATCAGGGCACTTTTTTTATCCTGGGTGTTGTACACCCAGCTATATTTTTTAATATTTGACCTACATCTGTCCAATATATATATATATATATATATATATATATATATATATATATATATATATATATATATATCAGTGTCATCTTGGTGAGATACATATTAGTGAAATGTATGAAAAATAAGAAGTACTGGTGTTGTAAGATGCAATTAAAAGAGAGATGTAAGGCAGAGCTAAAATGTATGAAAAATAAGAAGTACTGGTGTTGTAAGATGAAATTAAAAGAGAGAGGTAATGTAGGGCTATTACAGCATGTATAACACATGTTGAAGGACTTATCAAACCTGTTGTTTATCTGTATATGTCTAACCCTGCAGAAGCTGAAAGATATCAAGCAGACACACATATTTGAAAAGTACAACAGCCCTACCAAAACGTACAGCTATTCTGCAACAAATAAATCAAGTGTTTCACAAGATGTACCTCTCAGCAGAATATCTACAAAATACCATCCTTTAAAAAGTTGCTGTTTCCTGCAAAAGTGTTTGTCTGATACACAGACCGATAATCCTGTATTAGTGTTTTCAATAAGGAATAACTTTAGATATTTATGTCAGGCAACAATTTGCTGCTGGGTGGCAACTTTCGGACAAAAATCAATGTCTGTAGAAAATTATATACACTGCATACCTTCATTACACACTGTGATAACACAACTTCTGTGCCTTTGGCTTATTGCTTGATAACAAGAAAACCACTAAAGGCATATCATTTTTGTGGCAGTGTATATAGGATTTACTGGCAAGTTGTGATCTAACAGCAACTGTGTCTTAATGGTATGTGGCTTTGAGACGGCTACCATTACAAGCATGCAAAGCAACGTCAATGCTGCTGAAGCTAAGGCTGTCTATTTCATTTTGAACAGTATGTTTGCTGTAAAATGCAGGACCATGGTCTATCAATGTTGTGTGGGAAATCGCCCAGTATTCAGGTAGCAATAAAGAAGCTTCTTACATTGTCATTTCCTAAACAGGAAGAAAAACTGTCAGCTTTCCCTGATTTAACTGTTAGTTTTCCACCAGAGGGAAAAATCCTCACATAGTTTACATATTGGTCTGTGTTAGGTAGGCCACATAAATTCAAAACAAGGACTACATCAGTGCCAAGAGTTCCTTTAAATTATTTACTCTTACCTGAAACACAAAAGTCTGCTAAAGCATAGCATCACAGAATAAGTTGTTGATAGAGTAGAATTACTGACATACCCTGTAATGTCTGTGCTAGCTAGACAGTAGAATAGTGTATATAAACTACATTTAGAGATGTCAACTGACTGTCCACTATCACCTGTGAACCGAAAAGGTATTGAAAGAGATAAGCGTTCTCAGCAAGTATTTGCTACTAGGGATGGTTAAGGCACGCAGAGCTTCTTGAAAGCCATAGACATGTAAACCCATCTTTATTACCTAATGAACTGCTGTCATGTTCCTGCTGCTTTCATGGGCTAGTGGCACAGCTTCATATGCTTTAATTTCTGCTTTACACAGCTCATGTTTATATATTTGTAAAACTAGCCCATGTATGTTATATTGCTTAATCCTCCCTTTCTATTAAATTATTGACTGTAGGGTACTCAGACTGAGTTAGGATTTTTGGTGGTCCACATTTCTTTTTTAGAAAAACAAGTATAGTCACTTCTGTGCTGCTGACTGACTATTACATTTGATGTTTTGAGCTTCAGTATTGTCAGCTTTAGATGTTTTGGTCTTTCGACTATGTTGTTTTGATGTTTCATATTATGATCTTTCAACCATGTAAAATAGATAAATTTTTTTTATGAATGCAACACCTTTGAAAATAATATTTTAATCTTATGCACAGTACTGAAAATAATTTATTATTCTTGAGGATTATGGTTTTGAGATATGTTAGTAGGCCACAGTGCAACATACTGAGAAGTTGTATGGGAATAGAAAATGGAGTAGACAAAAAAATCTGAAAAAGCAAACTCAGTAACAGAAGGTTATAAGCGTTTTTACTGAATATCATTTTAAGGACATTGGTTACAAGAGTTGTAGAAGAAAAATACTTTTGAAGACATGCAGTGCATTTTGCCAGCTTTCACGATTACAAAAAATAAAAATGTTTTCCTCACTGCAGACACTGGTGAACATTAGAGATCCTATTTATTAAAATTTCTTGAAGCAAGAGCTATCACATCTGGCCGTTCCTGGATTTCACTGACAGGTTTGACACTGCACGAGGAGTGTGGGGAAATGTCTATCAATACTCAAAGCACTATAAATTGAAATGTATAGAAACACCTGCACAGTATTTTGTTACAAATACCTGAATAGGTCTGTCCAGCTTTGAGAACAATACAAATCAGGTTACCTCAGGCAAAAAGTGAAAACTAATCAGGTTCTAAAAGCTGCATAATATACCTATAACTCACACTACCAAAATTACATTTATAAAGGCAGTAAAACATCTAATTTCCTTATGTATAGCATGACTCCTGTAAAGAGGACTTAAGGAAGCACAATCAGTAAAACATGATAATAGTAATACTGTAGACCCTATGTCAGCCATTTCCTTGTGAAACATATTTAAATAAACTTTGAAGTATTTAGAAGGATTTTGATTACTTAACGTAGATTAGAATACAAAGAAAGACAAAACAGAGAATACATGGGGGTTCAATGAACTCAAAGAAACACTTGAATCAAAGAGAAAAACACCAAAGGCAGTATTTTCCCAGGGGCAAGCCCTCCCTGAACTGTCCTGTCTGTGTTAAAGCCTAAACACCCAATGCCCCTGCTACTTATGCATAACAACTCCAAAAATATACAACAATGGGGAAATAGAGACATTGTGGTTTTTTGCAAAATCACATGCTGCATGCAGTTTGTCAGTGTAACTGAATGGACAACATCCGTTCCCTTACACTGATGAAACACATCATTCTGAAACATTCATCAATATTTACAAAATTCAATCAAATGCTTTTCAGACTAATGCTGCAATTTAAATTTTCAGCTAACGCTGGGCTGATGTACTCTGTGCCACACTAGAGCAATAAGCACAGTCTCATCCAGTGTCCTTGAGGTAGTTTCCACTACTGTTCACATATGCAGAGTTTTCTTCTCTCCGATGCCACTGTCCCTCCCACATACATCAGTAAACATTATCGTCAGAGAAAACGGGATAAGTAGATATGAGACAGTCTGCTCAGTACTTATCAGTGCTGTATGCTATGTAGTAATTACAGATCTTATTCCAACTTATTTGCATTGCTTTACCAATTACAACTACATTAAAATATTACTGTGTGACCACTGGTGTTTTTCAGGCTCTTCTCATCGATGAGTGCATCTAGTTCCCTAATGGAATGGGGCAAAGTTTCTGACTACAAGCCTGAGGCTGTGATTATAGCAGCTGGCTAGACATTAGGAGATCGAGGTGGAGGTAGGTATAAGGTGGTAAATTTCAACTCACATATGCCGAGTTCAGTGTGGTGGCATATGGGCTACCAGTACAGAGAAATGCTTCACCTGACAGATGCCAGGGAAAAAGCACTGAGCACAACAGTGGGGTAACTACTTAGTCCTGCCAAGTTAAAAAAAAAAAAAAAAAAAAGAAAAGCCTTCATGGGGCTTTGGACTAGTATTGCAGACCCCATTCAGAGACATGCAAACCACCCTCCTTGCGTTAACAACAACTAGACTAAACACAACACATGTTGTCTGACTTGATGATGGCCCAGGATGAGAGGAAAACTGATAGTCAACAGACAGTGGGGAGAAAAAAAGAAAAAAATATATATGTATTTTTTCTGTATGCCATTTATAGTATAATCTGAATCTCACATAGTAAATATGGTTCTTCTCCACTGAATTCACTTTTGATAATAATGGCATGTCTCACTTTACTCTACAGGAAATGTCCAGTACTCTATGATACTTCCTGCATAATTATGGACCTCTGTTCCTCACAACCAGCACATATGTTACTTGCTCAATAAAATCAGCCATTGATGCAAAGCCTTCTGTCCACAAATGTCTTAGCATATAACTCACAAAACAGTATAATAGTTACAATATTTATTAAGGATAATACACAACAGAAACCATGCCTTGAGATTTTATCATCTGATATATCCTGTCATATCATGACATTTCTAGTTCTGATTACACAGGGAAATAATTGCCCATTGCATACACAGTAAATATATTCCTCTCCTTCAGAAAAGTACTGTTTGTTCCCTTTTATTAACTCTTCTCATGAACACGCCTCATTTTTGAATAAAAACATGGTGCAATCCATTTCTACTGTCAGAAGAGTTTACTGCCAATAGTACCCACAAAACGAAAATATACAACCTTGTACTCAAAAAAAAATAAATAAATAAAGGTTAACCTTCTGCAAGAACTAAAGGCATATTTTAAAAAGACACGGAAGCAAAATTATTCAACTTGCTGCAGCATGTCTGTCTAAGTTAGAATTCAATGCTAAAATGGGATGGGGGTGGGGCAGCATGTATCTCTAGACAACTAATGCCGATGATTCTGTCACACACTGAACAGCTCATAGACTGCCGTGGCATGACATGATACAATGTAGCAAAGACAAAAGGGAGGTGCAAGCTAAACAAATGGCTGCTGTTTACTTATGGGATGTGGTTGGGCCACTTATTTAATTAAGTTAAAATAATTAGTTGAATAATTCTACAACAATATTTAATAATTCAGTAATATGGGAACAGGAAATAATTTCTAATTGCAGTATGAATGCTCTAATGATTTCTACTATAAAACATTTAAATTCAGCATTAACTCAGCTCATACTACTGTAGTGCTGTCATGTACTGACGTAACAGCTTCTGAGGTTAAGTGGTTATTTGTGTACACAGCTATAGATTTAGAAATAGATATCAATACTGATATACATGTACAAATAAAGATGTACATCCATATATTGAAGACTTGAAATATTGATTTACAAGTGATTGAACACAACTGGTCAATAAAAAGCTGAAATATATATATATATATATATATATATATATATATATATATATATATATATATATATGTATTATATATACCCCATCTCCAAGATCGCACTAGAGAGGGAAAGGGCAAATTTTCCAATCCCCAATGTACAATGATATTGCACAGAAAAAGAGTACATGCGATAAGATGACGTTCAATCAATCAGCTGTGATGATTGTACTGGCTATTTTTCTAGAGTCCAAACAAACGTATGACTACTTCTCAGCAAACCATATAGACATACAACCCACACACATATATAGATCTAGAAATATAGCTCTGTAGATATTATGTAGATGGATGGAGAAATACACCGAGACATATACATATGTATGTATGTATCTGTCTAAACAAATAAACGGATGCACATGCAAAAAGATATACTTAGTACCAGTGAATGAATAGTCCAAACAGATGAGTTAGCACAGAAAGTTCATTGTCATTTCAATATTAGTTTACAAATAAAGGGTCTATGAAAAATATATACAAGGGCCACTGTTATTCATTCGTATGGCCTTATTGTTGCACTATAATTTATATAATAGAATATGCAATGTATGTAAAAATATAGACCACAAAGAAAAACCACAGTAAAACGCAGGCAAAATGTAAAGGAGCAGGAAACCAAGGAACAAATCCTCGAAATCAGAACCCACAAAAATAGCGTAACAAAATGTTTTAATATCCGCTTTCGTCCGATGACTTCTTCAGAATGAATAAAATCAACTAAAACATTGTCATTAAATACCAAGTTAATTAACCAAAAAATGGCAATGAAACAATCATTCAATCAAATAGTAAAATATTCATTTAAAGTAACTTGAATCATTTGAACAAAGATGAAACTGAGACATTGTGTTTATCTATGCTTAACATATTATGCTTTAAAAAGCATTTGATATTAACAGCTTCATTTAAGCCTGGTGTTTTATCAGCTGAAAGTTTTATTTGCCACCACGTCTCTCTTTGTTCAACCAGATTTTTAAAATCACCACCCCTGAGGTCTTGGTGAACAACCTCTAACACAGAAAATAAACATTTTTTAAAATTCTTGCAACTAACAGAGTGTTTAAATAAAGCACTAGTTTCGTTGCAAGTCTTAATGTTATAGAGATGTTCTTTAATGCGTGTTTTAAGGCATCTTGTCGTCATCCCCACATAAAATGCAGGGCATGAACTGCAAAGAGCAATATATACAACCCCCTTGGTGTTACAAGTAACAAAACATGGAACTGGAATAGTATAATCAAAGCCTTCTATAATAATAACAGGCCCCTTAGCTATAAATCTACAAATATTACAATTGTTACAGGCAAACATACCTTTAGTTGTGGTTTGCCGTTGATTATACTTAGGAGAATTATATTCTAGGGCCTTTTTAAGATTGTGTGTGTTCCTAAAAACAAATTTAGGCTTATTCCCCACTATTTCAAACAGGTCTGAATTACCATGAATAATCTTCCAGTTTCTCATCAATACATCTTGAATGTGTTTACTATCAATACTCATTTCTAATGAACAAACCAGCTTGCTCTGATTGTCAACTCCATTGTTAGCCGTATGTGTTAAATTAATATTATAATCATCCAATAATGCCCAATAATGGGATTTCCTTTTATTTTGTATTTCTTCAATGATAGAATTTAATAATGATGGCGGATACCCTCTTTGAAGGAACATATTCTTAATAAACTCAAATTCGGTCAATAAATCAGAATCTTTAGTTGTCATCCTGCATGCTCGAATAAACTGCCCTTTGGGTATGTTACGAATAACATGTCTCGGATGAGCACTAGTGAAATGTACGTAGCTGTTGGTGAAAGTTTCCTTTCGAAATATCTTACTGTGAAACTTCCTATCAATAATATCCCACCAGAATTGAACATCTAAAAAGTTTATGAACTCCCCAGAACAACCAATAGTAAACTGTAAGAAGCCTCCCGTTTTATTTAATTCATTGAGAAATCTCTCAACAACAGCATCATCACCTTCAACCATAAACAGTAAGTCATCTACGAACCGGCAATAGAACAAGATATGAAATTCATTTTTAATCTTGCTCAAAATGGTGTCCTCCCACCATGACATAACCAGATTGGCATAGGCCGGTGCAGCAGATGACCCCATGGCCACCCCTCTTTTTTGTCTATAAAAGGTTTTCCCAAAAAGAAAGAAGTTGTTCTGTAACAGGATATCAATAAATCTACAAATTGTAGAGATTTGACCTGCTTTGAAACTGTCATTTTTACTAAGAATACTACGAATGGCTTCCACCCCATCTTCATGGGGAATGCATGTAAACAAAGATATTACATCTAATGTAAAAATAATATGTCTATCTGGATCGTAAATCTTGGTATCGGAGAAATCTTTTAATTTTTTCAAAAAATGCCAAGAATCTTGGGTAAAAGAATCATATTGGGACACTAGAAGACTTAATGTGGTGTCTATAATAAGGGCTATCCATTCAGTGACTGAATGTGGTGATGACACTATTGGTCGAAAAGGTGGATCTAAATAATTTTTATGTGTCTTAGAAATTCCAAACAAAACACCAATTCTAGGTTTATCAATCATACAGAACTCGTAAACGTCTAAATTAATTTCATCAGACATTAAAGCGTCGTACAAAAATGAGTATATCATTCTTTCCCTTTTCCTTATGTCATATAATGTGATGACTTCATATTCATCTTCATTTTCCAATAAATTCAACATTTTCATATTGTATGATTCCTGAGACATGATTACAATATTACCACCTTTATCACTTCTCATAAATCTTAAAGTTTTATTCAAATTACAAAGTCTGTTGAAGGCTTTCCTTTCATCTATACTCAAATTATGTACCTGTCTGTCCAATTTACCCATAGTAGTGTATATGTCCTGTAAACATGCATCTTCATAAACTTTTAAAGTATGTACCAAAGGGGGATTAAAACTAGAAGGTTTGAATAATTTTTTGCTAGGACATGAAATGTCATGTAAAATATAGGACAAATTTAGTCTCCTAGTAAATTTCTTAATATCAACAACTGTTTTACAGAAGTCAGCTTTTTTAGTAGGGACAAAATTGAGCCCCAACTGTAAAACATGCAATTCATGTGGCCCTAACTCAAAATCAGTCAAATTAATGATATCAAAGTCCACATGTTCGTTATTTAGTTCTCCTCCCCTGAAGAGTTTGAATTCATGAATGTCCAACTCCTGGTGAATACTGTTTTCTTTACCACCGTACTTTTCTTTCCTAAAAAAGATTTATTGCCTAGACCTGCAGAATTTCCTTCATTGAAGGATTGACAATGGTCTGATTATTAGCGACAGCGTTATCTGATTCTAAGTCAGATTCTGAGCTACCAGCAAAAATAATGTTATCATTATGTCTTAAAGGGCAATTAGAGCCAACAGATGGTTCCTGGCCAGCTACAGTCACTGTCTTGAAGCTGACTGCTGGAGCATTAGTACTAACGGCAGCAATAAGCCTTCCGGCATTGTTGGTAATAGCCTGATTTGATGGCCTCATGAAAGGTCTATTAGCAGTCATATTCTTGTTACCAATAAAACCTTTGTTGTCCCTATTATTCGGAATAAAAAAGGTGTACGCCGTGTTGTTTTCATAAGCTGTGATGTCCCGTTGCAGTTTAACCAACTTCCTGTTGGTAACTTCAACGGAATGTCTTTCGACTTCATTAAACAACGGTGTTAAAAAATCTTCATTATTAATACTAGAAAGTTCATACTCTAACCGGTTGATTTCTTTATTTAAATCCGACATTTTTAAGGAGTTATTTTCAATTAATAGTTTCAGGAATGACATACCTGCATCGTTAAAAAATGTTACAAGATTGTCAAACATGGCATCCCCAGGTTGTACGCCATTAGGGCATTTGAAAAATCTTAAGCCCTTTGGCATAACCTTCAGTTCCACACATCTTTCAAAGTAATAATTTTCAATAGATAAGGAGCGAAATCTCTTGACCAACCTGGTTAATATATCACGCTTCCTTGTTGCTTCCCCTTCACAATGAAAGTCTTGACTAGCAAACTTCGCGAACGGGTTGCTAAAAGGTTCCAAAAGTGCTTTAACTTCAGACTTGTTAGATTTTCTAGCACAATGATTGTGTAACTGCGGATTTAAAGGAAAAAGATTTTCAGTTACTTTCCGCTTCGTCGATTCACTGTTAGACTCCACCTCAACAACTGTATCTAATTCCTTAAAGGAGCCGTGTGGACTGGAAGTATCCACCATGTCTCTATTGGGTGCATCCGCTTTAATAATTAAATATTTTAGCGATTTCTGAATATCCACGAGGGTAGAAACAAGTAATGTGTTAATGTCTTTGTTAGTTTCCCCATCAGGAATGGGGTATGTGCTGAGGTTTAACAACACCTCGTCAGTTTCCTCCGCCATGGTAGAAAAGGTAGACCACAAAGAAAAACCACAGTAAAACGCAGGCAAAATGTAAAGGAGCAGGAAACCAAGGAACAAATCCACGAAATCAGAACCCACAAAAATAGCGTAACAAAATGTTTTAATATCCGCTTTCGTCCGATGACTTCTTCAGAATGAATAAAATCAACTAAAACATTGTCATTAAATACCAAGCTAATTAACCAAAAAATGGCAATGAAACAATCATTCAATCAAATAGTAAAATATTCATTTAAAGTAACTTGAATCATTTGAACAAAGATGAAACTGAGACATTGTGTTTATCTATGCTTAATATATTATGCTTTAAAAAGCATTTGATATTAACAGCTTCATTTAAGCCTGGTGTTTTATCAGCTGAAAGTTTTATTTGCCACCACGTCTCTCTTTGTTCAACCAGATTTTTAAAATCACCACCCTGAGGTCTTGGTGAACAACCTCTAACACAGAAAATAAACATTTTTAAAATTCTTGCAACTAACAGAGTGTTTAAATAAAGCACTAGTTTCGTTGCAAGTCTTAATGTTATAGAGATGTTCTTTAATGCGTGTTTTAAGGCATCTTGTCGTCATCCCCACATAAAATGCAGGGCATGAACTGCAAAGAGCAATATATACAACCCCCTTGGTGTTACAAGTAACAAAACATGGAACTGGAATAGTATAATCAAAGCCTTCTATAATAATAACAGGCCCCTTAGCTATAAATCTACAAATATTACAATTGTTATAGGCAAACATACCTTTAGTTGTGGTTTGCCGTTGATTGTACTTAGGAGAATTATATTCTAGGGCCTTTTTAAGATTGTGTGTGTTCCTAAAAACAAATTTAGGCTTATTCCCCACTATTTCAAACAGGTCTGAATTACCATGAATAATCTTCCAGTTTCTCATCAATACATCTTGAATGTGTTTACTATCGATACTCATTTCTAATGAACAAACCAGCTTGCTCTGATTGTCAACTCCATTTTTAGCCGTATGTGTTAAATTAATATTATAATCATCCAATAATGCCCAATAATGGGATTTCCTTTTATTTTGTATTTCTTCAATGATAGAATTTAATAATGATGGCGGATACCCTCTTTGAAGGAACATATTCTTAATAAACTCAAATTCGGTCAATAAATCAGAATCTTTAGTTGTCATCCTGCATGCTCGAATAAACTGCCCTTTGGGTATGTTACGAATAACATGTCTCGGATGAGCACTAGTGAAATGTACGTAGCTGTTGGTGAAAGTTTCCTTTCGAAATAGCTTACTGTGAAACTTCCTATCAATAATATCCCACCAGAATTGAACATCTAAAAAGTTTATGAACTCCCCAGAACAACCAATAGTAAACTGTAAGAAGCCTCCCGTTTTATTTAATTCATTGAGAAATCTCTCAACAACAGCATCATCACCTTCAACTATAAACAGTAAGTCGTCTACGAACCGGCAATAGAACAAGATATGAAATTCGTTTTTAATCTTGCTCAAAATGGTGTCCTCCCACCATGACATAACCAGATTGGCATAGGCCGGTGCAGCAGATGACCCCATGGCCACCCCTCTTTTTTGTCTATAAAAGGTTTTCCCAAAAAGAAAGAAGTTGTTCTGTAACAGGATATCAATAAATCTACAAATTGTAGAGATTTGACCTGCTTTGAAACTGTCATTTTTACTAAGAATACTACGAATGGCTTCCACCCCATCTTCATGGGGAATGCATGTAAACAAAGATATTACATCTAATGTAAAAATAATATGTCTATCTGGATCGTAAATCTTGGTATCGGAGAAATCTTTTAATTTTTTCAAAAAATGCCAAGAATCTTGGGTAAAAGAATCATATTGGGACACTAGAGGACTTAATGTGGTGTCTATAATAAGGGCTATCCCTTCAGTGACTGAATGTGGTGATGACACTATTGGTCGAAAAGGTGGATCTAAATAATTTTTATGTGTCTTAGGAATTCCAAACAAAACACCAATTCTAGGTTTATCAATCATACAGAACTCGTAAACGTCTAAATTAATTTCATCAGACATTAAAGCGTCGTACAAAAATGAGTATATCATTCTTTCCCTTTTCCTTATGTCATATAACGTGATGACTTCATATTCATCTTCATTTTCCAATAAATTCAACATTTTCATATTGTATGATTCCTGAGACATGATTACAATATTACCACCTTTATCACTTCTCATAAATCTTAAAGTTTTATTCAAATTACAAAGTCTGTTGAAGGCTTTCCTTTCATCTATACTCAAATTATGTACCTGTCTGTCCAATTTACCCATAGTAGTGTATATGTCCTGTAAACATGCATCTTCATAAACTTTTAAAGTATGTACCAAAGGGGGATTAAAACTAGAAGGTTTGAATAATTTTTTGCTAGGACATGAAATGTCATGTAAAATATAGGACAAATTTAGTCTCCTAGTAAATTTCTTAATATCAACAACTGTTTTACAGAAGTCAGCTTTTTTAGTAGGGACAAAATTGAGCCCCAACTGTAAAACATGCAATTCATGTGGCCCTAACTCAAAATCAGTCAAATTAATGATATCAAAGTCCACATGTTCGTTATTTAGTTCTCCTCCCCTGAAGAGTTTGAATTCATGAATGTCCGACTCCTGGTGAATACTGTTTTCTTTACCACCGTACTTTTCTTTCCTAAAAAAGATTTATTGCCTAGACCTGCAGAATTTCCTTCATTCGAAGGATTGACAATGGTCTGATTATTAGCGACAGCGTTATCTGATTCTAAGTCAGATTCTGAGCTACCAGCAAAAATAATGTTATCATTATGTCTTAAAGGGCAATTAGAGCCAACAGATGGTTCCTGGCCAGCTACAGTCACTGTCTTGAAGCTGACTGCTGGAGCATTAGTACTAACGGCAGCAATAAGCCTTCCGGCATTGTTGGTAATAGCCTGATTTGATGGCCTCATGAAAGGTCTATTAGCAGTCATATTCTTGTTACCAATAAAACCTTTGTTGTCCCTATTATTCGGAATAAAAAAGGTGTACGCCGTGTTGTTTTCATAAGCTGTGATGTCCCGTTGCAGTTTAACCAACTTCCTGTTGGTAACTTCAACGGAATGTCTTTCGACTTCATTAAACAACGGTGTTAAAAAATCTTCATTATTAATACTAGAAAGTTCATACTCTAACCGGTTGATTTCTTTATTTAAATCCGACATTTTTAAGGAGTTATTTTCAATTAATAGTTTCAGGAATGACATACCTGCATCGTTAAAAAATGTTACAAGATTGTCAAACATGGCATCCCCAGGTTGTACGCCATTAGGGCATTTGAAAAATCTTAAGCCCTTTGGCATAACCTTCAGTTCCACACATCTTTCAAAGTAATAATTTTCAATAGATAATGATAACACATACGGCTAACAATGGAGTTGACAATCAGAGCAAGCTGGTTTGTTCATTAGAAATGAGTATCGATAGTAAACACATTCAAGATGTATTGATGAGAAACTGGAAGATTATTCATGGTAATTCAGACCTGTTTGAAATAGTGGGGAATAAGCCTAAATTTGTTTTTAGGAACACACACAATCTTAAAAAGGCCCTAGAATATAATTTTCCTAAGTATAATCAACGGCAAACCACAACTAAAGGTATGTTTGCCTGTAACAATTGTAATATTTGTAGATTTATAGCTAAGGGGCCTGTTATTATTATAGAAGGCTTTGATTATACTATTCCAGTTCCATGTTTTGTTACTTGTAACACCAAGGGGGTTGTATATATTGCTCTTTGCAGTTCATGCCCTGCATTTTATGTGGGGATGATGACAAGATGCCTTAAAACACGCATTAAAGAACATCTCTATAACATTAAGACTTGCAACGAAACTAGTGCTTTATTTAAACACTCTGTTAGTTGCAAGAATTTTAAAAAATTTTTATTTTCTGTGTTAGAGGTTGTTCACCAAGACCTCAGGGGTGGTGATTTTAAAAATCTGGTTGAACAAAGAGAGACGTGGTGGCAAATAAAACTTTCAGCTGATAAAACACCAGCTATTTTTGTGGGTTCTGATTTCGTGGATTTGTTCCTTGGTTTCCTGCTCCTTTACATTTTGCGTATGTGAAAATATGGCTAATAGTAAAGTGTTTATTAGATAAAGCAATGAAAAGGATGACAATAAAACCTTAAAGTGTTATTTATATATATATATATATATATATATATATATATATATATATATATATATATATATTACTAAAGAAAATATGATGGACCTAGTCTTTCTTATTTTATTTTTTATTTATTTACTTGGCATTTGTTTGCCAGGAAAGCTGGACTAGGCATGAATCCCATTTTCAGTGGAGGCTTGGGAAGAAAAGCTCCAACATACATAGTTCATTAAATAAACTACATAATATTATCACTTGAAGTAACTTCACATGAAGGACAATCAACATACAGTGTAAATAAAGTCAGATCAGTAAATCACACAGTGAATATTAAACAACCATAGGATACTGAACATCTAGTAAAGTAAAATCAGCATTTTAAATATATGGGCAAATGACAGAGAAAGGAAAGAGATTTTACAAAAAAAGTAGGTCGCTCTTGGAGCAGTAACTGGTGTTTTAGCTAATAAGAGAAGGTAGAAAAGGAAAGGGGCAAAAAGAAGAGCAAGGGAAGAGAGGGAAGGAGGGAAAGGGAAGAAAAAAAGGAAAAGAGGGGAAAGAAAGGAAGAGAAGGAAGGAGTGAGAAGGAAGGAAGAAGGAAGAGAGGGGAGAGAAAGGAAGAGAAGGAAGGAATGATAAGGAAGGAAGAAGGAAGAGAGTAGAGAGAAAGGAAGAGAAGGAAGGAGGGAGAATGAAGGAAGAAGGAAGAGAGGGGAGAGAAAGGAAGAGAAGGAAGGAGTGATGGGTAGTGTCAGCCTGGTGTAAGACAGGTACAGAGCCAGGAGCGAAGGAGAAATCTCTTTAGAGATGGTTTGAATATGTGACTACATGGCATTGCTCTAATGTCTGTAGGAATACTGTTCCATACTGGCTACTGAGTAGGAATATAGGCTTGGATTTCAAGGAAGGGTTTCTCAGATGAGTGAAGAAGGTGATTAGAGAAGCAATGGTTAAAACTGGTGATGGCTGCTGGGCAGGATAAGGATCTGTATACCATTTTATGAGTAAGGAGGAGTTGGGTGAACTTGAGGTAGTGAGGTAACGCAAGCCAGTTGAAATATCTGAGGGCAGAGTAATGGTGGGAGTTGTATGACTGACTGGCTGCAAATCTAGCTACTTTATTATAGCAAAGCTTAAGTTTTGATCTTAAAGAGATCTGAATGTTGGTGAAAATGGGTGTGGTAGTAACTCTTGAGGAGTTGGTAAAAAATCTTTTGCTCTATGAAGCATGCCCAATGTTTGGTGTGTTGTTTTTATGCACTTTTGAATATAAAGATCAAATTGCAGTTGATCATCTGTTATGACACCAAGTAACTTTGTGTGAGCTACTACTTAAATTTCAGTATTCTTGAGAGAGGATATTTTGAAGGGTGCTTTTATGTGTGTTTGTTATTTGGGGTCATATAAGATCAGTTTTATTTTATTTGGATTTTAGAAAAGTTGATTGCCACCAAGCCAGTTTTCAATAGAGTTGAAAGCCTGCTGAGTGATAGACTGTAACTAGAAATGTCTATTAGATGAGTAAATGACAGTGGAGTCACCTGCATATTTTATAAGTGTAGCTTGTTGGGAGAATGTATGTAGATCATTAAAAATATATTAAAAATGAAAGAACCATCTATGGAGTCTTGTGGGACACCTGTATTAACTTGGAGAAAAGATGAGTAAGTAGAAAGCCATTCAACTGATTCTAGCCGGTTAGATAGGTAGCTAGAAAACCAAGTGACTTTAGTATTGGAAAAGCCTAAAGCAGATATTTTTGAGAGGAGTTTAGTATGTGAGACTATATCAAAAGCTTTTGAGAGATCTAAAAAGTGGGAAGTAAATTGTTGTTATATCTTTCTTTAATGACATGGTCCAAAAAGGTAACCAGGGTGGTTGTTGTGTTATGATCTGGGCAAAAGCTGTGCTGGGTAGAGTCTAATAGATTTTCTTGGACTAAGTATTGTAAAAGTTGTTTATGGATATATTTTTCTAAGATCTTGGAAAGGGTGGACAAGACTGCAATTGGTCTGACGTTTGTTATTTCAGTGGAGTTTCCGCCTTTATGAAGAGGAATGATGTACAAGTTTTTGTTTTAACTCACAAATGGATCAATTGATCAAGACGGAGACTGTGTAGGCACAAGAGGAGGCAGCAATCTTTAGATATTCATATGGATGTTTGCCCACATTGGGTGAGCAGGGCTTAAGTTTGTGTAATCATTTTTTTTTATATTAGGAAGTAGAGACTGAATTTAAGTTGAAAATTCAATGTTAGAGCTTTGAAATTTGTCAGGGGTAGCAGGATTCTGTAGGACGTTTTGGATATGAGTGGCTATTGAGTCTATAAAGTGGGACTTAAATTTAAAAGAAGTTTCTAAGGGTGAGATGCCTGGACAAGGGTTATGGGTACTAGGAGTTCCAGGGTGAAATATTTTCT
This sequence comes from Protopterus annectens, assembly GCF_019279795.1. Taxonomy (NCBI): domain Eukaryota; kingdom Metazoa; phylum Chordata; order Ceratodontiformes; family Protopteridae; genus Protopterus; species Protopterus annectens. Next base: position 806,677,829 of record NC_056732.1, on the reverse strand, counting down.
TGATAGTGGACCAGAATTCAGGAGGGTTGTGTCTTTGGTTATCCTGTGGGTTGAAGTAATTAGATTTCTTATCAGCAGTAACTCTTTTTTTGTCATGTTTCAATGTTGTTTGTAGGTCTGTAGGTGAGCTTGAGATTTCTGTTTTTTGCCAGTTTCTCCAAGTTTTATCTTTCTTATACATTAATTATCTACTATAAGGGGATAGCCAGGATGATTGGGTGAATTTAACTCTCTTTTTTCTTATTGGAGCGAGGCTATTTTGGATGTCAAGCAATATTGTATTTTAGAACAGCATTATTCAGTGGTAGGGAATAGAGGATGGACCAATTAATGTTATTAATGAGAGCATATATCCCACTCACACTGAAGCGTCTCAGGCTGGGAAAACAGAAGAAGCAAAATCCTGTAGATGTCACCACAGCAGAGAATGAGCAAGTTCCACTTGACTAAGAAGAAAATGAGCTTTTATTGATAAAACAAATAAAATACAATGAGCGCTTTTGGCATAAACTGCCTTCTTCAGATAGTGTAATGTAAAGACCAGCAATGGTTTAAATAACATCATAATGAGGCTTTAGTCACTTCCTTTTTCCTTTGGTTTTTACTTCCAATCACAATGTAGCATCAGTGAACTTTTTTTATGGGATAAGGAGAACAAGATCTTGTAATTGGTGCTTTGATGTTAGCCAATGATGTGTCTAACTAATGGTATTATATCCAATCAAGATGCTTCTATGTTCTACTAAGGGTTCAGAATTACTGTTCTGTTGACAACCAATCATATATTTGACATTGGTTGTTATTTCCAATCACAATTCAGCCTTAGTAAGCTTATTTGCATAGATTGAAACTGCTATTTGGCACTATAGCCAAGACCAACCAATCATATGTCCTACTTTGGTTTTTACTTCCAACCACAATGTAGCATCAGTATACTTATTTGCATAGACTAGAACTGCTGTTTGATACTATAGTCAGAATTACTAAGAAATTTGTGTATGTCAGTAGAAACTTGGTATCCAATGGAAATAAAACTAAATATATAAAGTTAAGATATCCAAAGACATAATAAAACAAAAACAAAACAAGAAAAAAATGCTTCTGTTGCAAAAGTATGTGAACTAAACATACATCCATCTCAGGCAGTTGCCTGTTGCCAATTAAAATTATTATTCTATGCAGTTTAGAAAACATTGTGCTAGTACTTACTAACTATAAGTATTTAGTTATGCAAGGTAAGAATATAACTTAATATTTTAAGGTGTAAAGCTTGCTTTTATGAAACTGCTGGAAGCTTTGCTGCAGATCTATTTATATTTGGGTAGAAACTCAGGAGAACAGGATGAAGCTATATTTATCAAGTACTTATTAAGTCTTGACATGGCTATTAACTTTACTGACATACAGTAATTCTTAGTGATTCTGACTATAGTATCAGACAGCAGTTCTAGTCTATGCAAATAGGTTTACTGATGCTACATTGTGGTTGGAAGTAAGAACCAAAGTGGGACATATGATTGGTTAGCCTTGACTATAGTGCCAAATAGCAGTTTCAATCTATGCAAATAAGCTTACTAAGGCTTTATTGTGATTGGAAATAGCAATCAATGTGAAGTATATAATTGGTTGTCAACAGAACACTAATTCTGAACCCTTAGTAGAACATAGAATCATCTTGATTAGATATAATACCATTAGTTAGACAAATGATTGGCTAACATCAAATCACCAATTACAAGATCTTGTTCTCCTTAGCTCATGCAAATAAGTTCACTGATGCTACATTGTGATGGGAAGTAAAAACTAAAGGAAAAAGAAAGTGACTAAAGTCTCATTATGATTGGTTTTTCAATGTTATTTAAACCATTGTTGGTCTTTACATTACACGATCTGAAGAAGGCAGTTGATGTTGAAAGCGCTCATTGAATTTTGTTTGTTTTATCAATAAAAGCACATTTTCTTCTTAATCAATTGGAACTTGTTCATTCTCTGCTGAGGTGACATCTGCAGAATTAATGTTATTAAGGATGTTGTTAAAGATCTTGGAATTGAAATTTGAGAGGTTACAGCAGTCTTTATAAAGATGCTGTTTGATATGGTGAGTTGCTACTCTCTTAGCCTAGGTCAGATGGTGACCACTGATGGAGTCTGGGACAGTTATTTTGTAGAGTCATAAAGGTTTGAATTTGAGACAATGATCCAGTCCAGAGTAGTCCCAGTGTTATTAGCTTTGCTGAAATGAGTATGGGAAGCTATGAGTTGTTTGAAACCATAGAGATTGATACTAGTGGAAGGGGAGTCTGATATGAAGGTTTGCCAGTTAATATTGACGTCACCAAGAATTAATATTTCATGACAAATGTGATGGCTTCCAGAATAGGCATGTTATTTCCTGAGGGAATATATATATATATATATATATATATATATATATATATATATATATATATATACTTGGCTGGGCTGCCTTCTGTGCGGAGTCTGCATGTCCTCTTTGTGGTCATGTGGGTTTCCTCCAGGTGCTCCGGTTTCCTTCCACATCCCAAAGACATGCTGTAGGTGGATTGGACACTCTATATTGGCCCTAGGTGTGTGTCTGTGCCTTCTGTGGAAGGTTGAGCATCAGGCTGGCAACTCAACACCGTAAAACTACACTGCCAATCATGAGCAGACAGGTGATCCGCTGTGGCGTCCCCTAACCGGGAAAAGCCGAAAGAAGAATACATAGTGTTTTATGCTCATTTAATTTACAGTGAGAGATTAGAATCTGAGCAGAGAGGAATTTAGGTAGAGAAATAGGAGGAGAGACAGGGATATGGTTAGAAAACATGATTGCTACACCACCACCTTTTTTATTTAATCTGACAGAGCAGATAATAGTATAGCTTTGGGGAAGAATTTCAGAGTCTTTTATATGTGGTTTCAGCTAAGTTTCTGTAGGAATAACAACATCTGGGGAGTAATGAATGACCCAGGAATGAAATTCAGAGACTTTGTTTACTATACTTTGAATATTCATGGATATGATTTTCAAATTTTTAGCAGATGTTGTTACGGTAGAAGAGGGAGTGGGTGGAGACGAGAGGCAGTCAGCACCTGGATTTGGGTGGACATCACTGCATAATATGATCTTTTTTACAGTATGCAAACACTAGTAATGGTTTAGGTTTGTTAATATTAAATTTAAAAACAAGTAATTTCCGTGTTATCCCCGAAATCTCAAAACAGCCCACAAAAGTGTAGTTACCTTATATGGGTTGGGAGAGGTGTTAAGAATTTTGTATCTGAAACTGGATAAGAGTTTAAGCCAAATACGCTAGAAGCAATAGTGATAGTGAACACCTGGAAAGTGACATAGTCAGTGTGTGTAAGGGTGGGGGATTGAGAAATAGGTGTGATAGGTATCATATAGCATGTAAGGTATGATAGCAGTAGAAGCAGATTTGTGGATAGAAAGATGAGGAGCATATCTGATGTGTATTAGAAACAAGAATCTGGAAGACAGTGATGAAAAATAAGAATTAAAATGAATTAGGCAGGAATATGAATACATATGTAGAATATGAGCTGCAAAGAATGTGGAGCAGAGAGAATGCTGAAAGGGGAAGAAAGAGGACAGCTGCAGAGATGTAACATTTATAAAGAAGAAAAAACTAAAGAAAAGGAGTATGACAGGAGGCACTAGTGTTTGTAAGCAATGAAATGGAGGCTGAAGACTGCTGTGGAAGAGACGTATAACTAGATAGGTGGAGCCTCAAGGGTGGAGATATGGATAGTATTATTTGAGCAGTGGGTGTTACTGCAATATGTGTGGTATGAGAATGCTAGGATACTTGGACAGGAAGAGGAGGATTCATGCACAGGAAGAGGATTTTGTGTAGGTATAAAACTAGGGATAATGGAGTTGGGTGGAATTTGGTGTAGGATAGAGGAGTGGTGTGAGCCCAAGCAAAGTGAGGATGACTTTTTTTATTACTGCTCAATGTCTGAGTTGTTTGGCTTCTGCTACATAACTACAATCAACTGCATTACTAGCTGAGTTAAGTACAAACTCGCAGTGTTAAACATTGTACTACATTTTATTTTTCTGTCTATTTATTGTTTCATTGAATATTGTGCTCTGTGTCTCTCTGTAGTTTATTTTTCCATTTAATGTTTTCATAGAATACTGTGGTTTCTCTCTGTCTCTGCAGTTAGTTTCCCTCCCACCCTCCCTGTTCTTGTTCTGGTATTAATCTTGGTGGCTTTGGAATTGTCCTCCCCTCCTGTAAATTTGTGTTTGAACACTCCTACTGGGTCTATCTCATTTGCTCACTCAACTGAGTACACTAAGATCATATTTTGACTTCAGACACTCTTACCAGTCCCATCTGTTCAGCTGTATTCCAGTCTAGTGTCACTAGCTCATTCTACCTAATACAGAGAGAACATTTTGTGAAGGGCAAACCACTTAGGTCCTTAATTTTGAATTATCTTCTGTTTCTCATTTCTCCCTTTCCAAAAAATAAATAAATAAATAAAAATTCTAAGCTTGTTTTCTGACTTTCCTGTAACTAGTCTAGTCCAGATAGAGATTTGCTGTAACCAGGACTGCTTGTAAGCTTGTGAGCTCCCAAAGCCTTTCTGTGTTGGAGGGAAGCTGTCTAGCTTATCAGTGGAAGTGGTAAGCACTAGGTAGCCTATCTACCACAAGAGTGGTTTCTGGCCCAGAAATTGTAGTTTATTGGCCGTTTGGGCAGTTTTTCTATCTCTTTCAATTTTCTGGTTTAAAAGCTTGTGCTTGTGTTGGTTTCCCATCTTTCCTGTACCTGGTCTAGTCCAGATACAAATTTGCTGTATCCAGGACTGTTTGTAAACTTCTGAGCTCCTCAATCCTTTCTGTGTTGGAAGGAAGCATTCTAGTTTATCAGTGGGAGTGGTAAGCACTAGGCAGCCTATCTACCACAAGATCCAGGTACAGATTCTTAGTTTTAGCACTTGAATTTGCTTACTTGTGCTCAGCACTTGTTCAGAACTTGTTGTTAGCACTAAATAAGCTACAAATTACTACAGCACTCAACCTTCCTCTTTACCTAGAGGAAAACAGTTTTTTCTTTTACTTACTTTCCTCACTTGCTTAGAGAAAAACAGCTCTCATACTCACTTTCCTCACTTGTCTAGAGGAAAGTAGTGTTTTATTCAGGCATGTCCAAGGGTAGGCTCCCAGTGTTCTTCTCCGGTCTATCTGATGAATATGGGCATCATAGGGCAATGTAGCAATTGCCTCATGTAAACAGATAACCCTCTCCTCCTACCACCCAACACCACAACCTGTGAGAGATGACTTATCTAGCCAAACTGGAGGTAAAGCTGTCTCCAACCAAGACTGAACTTGACTGTCAAGAGGAGAAGGTAAACACTTGCACCACACCACACTCATCACATAGTCCCACTAATCCTACACCACCAAAATCCACACATAGAAACACAAAAACATTCACAGAGGCTCTCAATAATAATCTGCTCAAGCAACAGAGACCTCCAAAAGAGAAACAGAAGCTACCTCCACCCCCCAACACAACTCAAATGACACACAGCCCACAGACTCAGTGTGCCAATAAACTACAGCCCATAAGGCAAATCAATGTACCCGACACACTAGTCATAGGTGAGTCTACAGTAAGGCACACTGATGTCCCACTTACCAGGCTAAACAAGTAGAAGGTTACTGTCAGCTGTCTGTCGGGTGCCAGGATTTGCCACATAACCCAAGCACTCAGGTCACTCCACAAGAAGTACAAATATGACTCTGTCATTGTCCATGTTGGTGTGAATGACCTGAGACGTACCTCCCTGTACTACATGAAAAGAGACATGGAAGAGCTCTCTGATCTTGTAGCCCAGGCAGGTATGACTCTAGCCCTGAGTAGCGTCCTGCCATCGCCCAGAATTATACTGCAGTACAAGGATACAATGATTGACTTCAAAAATTGGCTAAGCTTCTGGTGTCATTCTAAGGGGATCCAGTATGTCTGCCTGGGATGACATGGTCAACAGACCATGATGCTTTGCCAGAGATGGCCTGCACCTGTCATCCCTGGGATTCCGGATACTGGCTAAGGGTCTTGCTGCCACTATAGTGCCTTTTTTTTAGGAAAGGTTCAATGACAAAAGCACCACCATAACAGGAGCAGGCAAGCAAAAACTGAGGGTAATGCTACTCAATGCTAGAAGTCTAAATCTCAAAATGCACTCACTCGAAGCACTCCTTAAAATGGAGAACATCGATATCTGTGCAGTGACCGAGACCTGGTTCAAGGCTCTAGAGAGCACCCCTGCATTGCCAGGCTATAACTCATACCCCACGTTTCAGTCATCTAACCTGGACCAAAACACAAAAGGTGGATGTGTGTCCATATTCATTAAGGCTATCCACACTTCCAGGCTAGTTGCACAGCATAATGCATTCAAGGTTATCCAAGTGCAACTAACTCTGGGCAAAACTGCAATCCAAATTGTAGCTTGCTACAGATCCCCCACCATGCCCCAGGATTCCCACTCCTCTTTTCTTGATATACTAGAAAATATTAGGGTTTAACCAAACACCCTAATAATGGGCGATTTCAACTACCCCACCATTAACTGGGAAATCTACTCATGTACCAACTCCTTTGCTCAATGCTTTCTGGAATTCATAAATTCCAAGGCCCTGGATCAGCTTATTCACAATCCCACCAGGGGCAACAATATCCTAGGCCTAGTCATTACCAACATGAGTGACCGGTGTTCCATACCTGAAGTCAACTCCTCGTTGGTCAGATCTGATCATAAGCTAATTACCTTGGATATCCGCATCCTGCCTCCACCCACCATTAAGGAAACCATGATAAAATATTTCTCCAAATTCAACTTCATGCTTCTTAAGACAGAAGTGGCAAACTTCATGACACCCATGCAGATGGACAATATAATTACGACTGCTGAATCTTACACAAATGCACTCTATAAGCACTTACACGAGTGCATGGATCATGCTATCGCAAACAGAACCAAGACACTATCCTCCAAAAAGAAAGGAAGCCGATCTGGTGGTCCCCTGCCATAAACAAACTCTACAAACAGAAGGAAGAAACTGTTGCAAAAGAGAGTAAAATCCCATGAGTGGAGGAGCTCCCTGGTCAGCCTCAGTAAGTAGATGAGATCCCTTATAAGATCCTCCAAAGCTAGCTATGGAAACAAAATTGCCACTGATTCTAAGGGCAACCACAACGCGTTCTATAGCTATGTCAAGAATCTCAGTGGCAACAACCATATCTGCTCTGAGGTACAGCACAACGGCATGAAAATTACAGAACCAGCTAATACTGCCAACATCCTGGCAGATAGGTTCAGTACTAACTTTACCCCCCTCTCACCCCCTAAAGGGCCCATATCTATACAGGAAGAATGCAAAGTCCCTGTAATAATATCTGTGCAGGTAAAAGCTGCACTCTCTAAAACCAAAAACACAGCATCCATGGTACTGGACAACATCCCAGACTGCGTTTTACATGAACTTCAGAATGAACTGGCTCCCCACCTAAGCACAATTTTCAATCATAGTCTCATGTCAGACTTTGTACCCACTGAATGGCACACAGCAACAGTTATCCCACTCCATAAAGGGGGAGCCACCACTGATCCTGGGAACTAAAAACCTATTAGCCTGATGAGCCTGGTATTCAAGGCCATGGAACGTATCATCATGGAACTCATAAACAAAGACATCGGTAACCTCCAAACTCTGGACCCCACCCAGTTCAGGTTTGTGAAAGGCAGATCATGCCTTTTGAACCTGATTGACTTATCTGAGGCAGCCACCAAAGCCGTAGACAAGGGTAAGCTGGTTCACACAGCCTATCTTGACCTCGTCAAGGCTTTCAACACCATCCCCGATTCTGGAATTATAGCTAAACTCCCTAAACTAGGTATAAATTCCTGCATCACAAGATGGTTTGTCAACTTGCTCACTGACAGAACCCACACTTTAAAAGTTGCAGACTCCAAATCTGACTTCAAACCAGTGACAAGTGTTTGGTATCTACTTCTCTGAAGTACAGGCTAACACAGAAGGACTCTGGCTAATTAAGTTCACAGAGGACTGTAAACTAGGAGCCATAGTCAAATCCCCAAATGATGTGAACATCCTACATAAGAGCCTCAATGAGACAGATGTCTGGCGTCAGAGCCATGGCCTCAAGCTCAATGCCAAAAAGTACATTGTCATCCCCTTTGGCAAAAACTCTGTACCCATGAACTACCACATAAATGGCAGTCTACTTAATGCTGAATGTGTGATAAGAGACCTTGGGACCCAGGTGGACAGTAGTCTCTCCTTTGATAATCACATTGCCACAGTAGTCAGGAAATCCTTCTATGTGGCACACCTCATCAGAAAAGGGTTCTCATCCAGGAAAAATAGATCATTGTTCCCCTCTACCTGGCACTAATTAGACCCATTATAGAGTAACTGACCCCTTTTGGAATGTACCTCACAAGATATCTGCAGCAGCTGAAAAGGCCACAGAAGTATCTCACAAAGAGGATTACTGGCCTCAAACAGATGTCCTACACTGACTGTCTCAAAAAACTCCAACATTACTCTGTAGCATATCGCCTACTCTGAGGAGATCTCTGCCTAACATATAAAGCTATGTTAAACCCAGAGCTGTTGGACATGCTACACCTAAAGAAATCCCAATCCCTCTGAGCTACAAGATCTAGGGACCGAAACCTTGTCACCACAATAAACAGGACATGCTGGAGAGATAGATTCCTGTCCCAGAGACTTCCTGTACTCTGGAACAAGTTACTCATCTATATCAAGCAAAGTTCCTCATTAGCACTCTTTAAGAAAAATCTTAATGAGTGGATGGGAAATAGGAAATACACCCCGGGGATGACTTCTGTGGCTCTGCTCAACAGGGGCACAGGAAATTAACTTTCTTGGGTGACATAAGCCTGGGAACCTTGTTGTCTAGGCTTACGTAGGCCCTTAGGCCAACAGCCTAGTACCTACCTATGAATGGAAAGGGCTGCACCAGCTGAAATGGCAAAGAAGTATGGAAGGGGAGAAAAAACTGAAGACTTAGAGGTGAGCAAGATAAGAACACTTATGTGGTAGAAAGAGTAAAAATGTAATGTAAATAGAAAAGCTATTAGGAGAAAGAGCAAGGTAAACAATAATAGCAGAAGGTGCAATCTTACAGAGTCATAGTAATTATATGGTGGTTATCAGAAAAAGTTTCAGAGCAGGGGGGTTAAGTACATGCAGGTGTCGTTAGTAGAAACACCTCCCTAAAGTAATGCTAAGTACTGCTGTTTATTATTTTTGTTATGTTTCAATAAGGGAAATGTTGCTATTTACATGTTACAGACAGTGAATGCATTAGAAGTTGTAGGGGAAGACAGATTTATACTGCAGCAAAGAACAAGTAAGGTAAACTATGGCAAGGAAGGTAATTTGGGGGAGGACTTTTTATATAAGGTAGAATACACAAGAAGCATGGGAGC
>NC_056732.1:806635798-806663298 GCF_019279795.1 Protopterus annectens | reverse complement strand
GTGGAATGGTCGTTCAAACAGACATCCCATCGCGAATGCTCGAACACGAGTATCAGTGAAAACCCGGTGCTCACAAGGACACCGATCCGACAAGCTCACCACTTTCTACATATGCCGCAGTGGTGTTCCATTGCTTAGAGACCCAAAAATTTGTCTGAAGACCGCGAATGCCGCATTATGTTAATCAACTAACTGAACTCATTGTAGTCGGGTACACGCATACGCAAGCGTGTTTACATGTTGCTGATAGCTGTCCATGTCATGCAGCTAGATGCACAGAAATACCCAGATTGCGGGTCCATAGAACTTCGTCCACATCACGATCCCAGCACACATGACCGGATAATGGCATTAATGGGTACTGTCAATTGATATTGCAGTCAGAAGTTCTGGGTATGTAGACTCTGTGCTCGATGTTGTTCGCATGCAATCCGCTCTCCGCCCGATGAGAGGGATGTGTGCTTGTATCACCTGCCTTACTCTCCAAGCTAATAATGCAAACCATACTCCGGAGAATGCTTCAAATGTAGGTAGGTGTAATGTGTACAGCCCTATACTAGTGTCAGTAGACAATTGTCATGGATGGACACCCCGTAGCACATGAGATGGCACCCACAACTGCAAACCGGATCGTGGCATAGCGGCGGAAGGCGCCAACACAGGAAATACACATGGGACTACAGTTGACATTCCACGTACAAAGCCGGACTGTCGTTGCCAACACCGCGTGATACTGGCACTCAATCTGCCAGCAACAGACTGAGGAGCACCGGCTACCGTACAGTGGAACAGATGTCGCGACCTGTCAGACACATGCTAATGGCACACACACAGCGTCCAAGTAGGATATATGAAACTATGGCATTCCCACCTATGAAGACAACATGGTTCCGTAGATACGCATGGGTAAGCAACATGTTCTGGTGGTGTTATATTGGAAATATAGTGATGGATATGTCCCGTTGGGATGTCTGAGGTTTATATGTGAAGCAGTTGCTAAGCAGCATCTTTGGATGTATGTGAATTTGTTCTGAGTACTAAATCAATGACTGGTTATGGCACCATGTGGAATGGGTAGTCAAACAGAGCATCCGCTGATTGAGAGGAACATACACCAGCAGTGAAAAGCACTGGGCAGGTGGACACAGTCCAGCAACATCTAACCCGACATATGCACAGCGTTGTCCATTGTAGGACCCAAAAATTCTGTTCAGAGAATGCCGCATGCTAGCTTCCTGCATTACTCATGCTGATCTAATTGTAAATCACCACATCACGGGTACACATATGCTGCATAAGCGTGTTCAATGTTGATGATAGCTGTCCATGAACTGCAGCACACGTGCAGAAATGCACAGGGTATCCGGGTCCATTCAATAAATCCACATCACAGTCAGCACACATGAAGGGATGTGTAATGGAATTTTATCCACTGTTTACCAGTCAAGGGGTCTGGGTATGTAGAGTCTGACCTCGGTGTTGTTCGCAGGAAATCCTTTGTCCCCACCCATTGGGAGGGGCGATGTGCGTAACACATCACGTCCTCTCGCTAATAATACACACCATACTTCGGGAATGCAAAATGCGTAGGTGTGAAATGTGTACAGCCCTATACCAGTGTATAGTAGGCAATTCACATGGATGGACAAGCGTGTGACAAAGATGGCACCCTATAACTGCAAACCGGTGGAATTACACTGCCGTGTAGGCATTACACAAGTCATACACATAAGGGGACTACAGTTGACATTCCCCATACAACAAACTGACACAACCAGCCGATGAAGTCCAAAGCAAAGGCGGTACTGTAGGGACCGTCAGTGACCAAACCGTAGCACACCAAGAATTAAAGGCAGTCACCATAGTCTATTGGAGCCGCATAGTCTGCTTATAAGCTTGAACATATTCAGACTACATACAATGCAGTCAACCTACTACATTTACAAGCATTAATTGGTCAGTACATTACATGTGCTAGGTACTAATTACATGCCTTAAAAAACAGACAATACGACAAACCTTACACTTGCGTTGCAGATCCCACACAGTGAGGACATCAGACATTAGCTTGAAAGGTTACCAGTCTTCATCGGAAAATAGACAAATATATGTACATATATGAAACATGAACCAACATAAAATGTTTTCCAAATATCTGACTGTGTAAGATACATATATATATGTCCTCACGGATTGTGCCAATATATTAACAGAACTGCAGACACGTAGTAATATAAATGAACCATAATATATACACATAAAGCCGTGTGATTATGACTACTGTAAAATAGACCAGCGAAATGTAAACATTCTACAATGTGCTAATGTAAATATTCCAGTTAGAAGGTTACTTAAATAAATCAACTCAGTCATCCATGTGTAAAATACTAACACAAGGCCCAGCGAGGTGCTTGCCCTCACATGTACTGGGATGTTGTTTCCACAGCATAGTAGTGTCTGGGTGATGAATCCGTCCCAACAACCACGTTCGATTAATGACAGTGGTGTCAAGGTGGTATGCGTCAGCTGCCTTGTGGATTCTGAGGGATCTAACTTATTTCGTGAGCGCCTAGTCATCAGATCTGGTTCGACGCATGGCCGTGTATGCCAGGCCACGGGTCACCTCTGGGCAAGTGGTACATGCAACTGTATACAGCTGGAATTCTTTCAGTCAGTCAGTATAGCACATATACTGCTGAGACCCTGCATCTGTTTGTCGAAGAACTGTTGGTGCCTTTCCAGCTGCTGCGGGTGTTGGGTCAGATACATTCTGAGCGGGGCATTGTGCCCAATCACTTAGGTCTATTGAGTGATGAGTACAGGGACAATGACCTCCCTGATCTAGATGTGAATCTCTTCATGATGATGTGGGCAATGTGGAAGGTCTACCTAACTATGTTAGCAACATGTGTGTCTAACGAGCGGTTAACAACAACAATGTCCCCAGATCACTGGTAACCTCTGTGCTCAGTGGATTGCCACCCTATATGGTAGCTCGGGGTAACCTTGTTCTTCGAAGGGTATATGCCTACATTTCCTGGCATTTAGCTATAGGACATGTCTCTGGTACCACTTATCCCATCTGTGAGGCACTCCTGAAGGATATCTGTGTCAGATGTGTGTCTGACTTTAGCTTTGGTTTGCAGTCATCTGCAAACATTGTCACCATAACCCCCCTGTGTGTCGTGTACATTGGAAGCGTAGATGCTGGAAATAGTGGACCCAGGACTGAGGCCCCATGGGACACCACCTGTGACTGGCTGTGAGTATGACATGGCACCAGCAACTATGGCCCATGTGTGTTCTGTGACTTAGCCATTTGCAACCTTATGGCGATGTGTGGATTTACATTCAAGATGGCGGGTTTATCAGTATATACCCGAGGGGTATTATGTCGAAGGCCTCTGCCGGGTTGAGGTAGGCTGTATGGACTGCTTTACCCTCAGCAATGGCCTTGGTGACTGATTCTACAAGTGAAACACGTGTAAAGGGGCATGATCTGACTCTGACCAAGCTAAACTGGGTTGTATCCAAAGTATCACGGGTCCCCTATGTCTTTATCTATGTGTCCCATTATGATCCATCTCCATGGCTTTGCAGATAAGGCTTGTCAAACTAATGGTATGGTAATAACCAGGGTCAGTGGGCACCATCTATGTGGAGTGTAGCTACAGTGGCCCTGTGCTACTACTCAGGTACGTATCCTGAGGTGAGGCTAAGATTAAACAGCTGTCCTAAGTGTGGTTAAAGTTCCTGCGGTACACAGCTGGGACACCATGTGGAGCCATGGATGCTCTGTTGACTCCCTTGGGACTGGATGTGAGTAATACTGGACATACCCACGGCAGGCGTGTACGTTCCGAGTCCGATGCCCAGGACCACACACATAGCGACCTTAGGCATAGGCCAAGTAGGTAGCCGCCTAGGGTGTTGCTCTACTCGGGGCACCTTTCAGACTCTATTTGGTGTGGGCGTAGCCAGGAGGGGTAGCGGGTGATGTATCGGTGGCGCTTCTGCCTAGGTCACCACTTACCTAAGCCACTCTTCCCGTGGGTAATACAGCAGTACCCACACCCAGGCGGGTCATTGCTAGGGGTCATTGCTAGTATGGCACATCATCTATGTGAAACCATATATCCCCAGACATAATGGCACAGCATAATGCCTGTTCGCCGGCCAAAAGGGCAGACATCACGTCACCCGCGGCGGTGCGGGGCGTACTGCGGCGTGAATGCCCGTTAACAATGCCGACATTGTCTCGCTTTGTGAAACAAACTCCACAGAGACATTCAATAGACAGCGACGGACAACCCGATGTCACCGTGTCTGAGCTTCATTCAACCTGTTACGCCATGTTAAATGTGTGTAGCACAGCGGAACGGTCAAACAAAGCAACGGACATGTCTGTGGCTCAGTGAAAGTTAAATCGCAATGTTAAACCCTTGTAATATTGCGACACAGGCCATACATACGGAGGGTTAGTAATGGAAATTGGTTATTCGAGCAGACCGTGTGCAATTAGTATAACGACATCTGGCGGGTACACCGCGGCCAATCGCTGCCGCGGTTCTGGCGAATAATTGGGGGGTGACGACATGGTACCATGGACACGGACAAAGCGTGCCCATGTGACTCATCTAACATTCGTACAGGGTCAGGGCAGTCCCGGTACGGTGGGCCAAGACCAAACCAAAAGCACCAGCAACACCCTGACAATCGAAGGCCTGTATGCGTATGGGATATAAGCAGCTGTCATCTGAACAGCCCTGCGGTGACGACATATGCATCCTGGGCCATGGCGAGGGGGAATTAGGAATGTTCAACATGCAGTACCGCACCTTTCCCAGCAGGAGAATGGATGCCTATGGCGTGCGTGTGTGCGGGGGGGATATGTAAATGTACATAGGTACCATGCGTATGCATATTAATGACAGCGAACAGCTAACGTGCGCTGCTGACAGTAACCGTAAAAGGTGAATGCAGTCACGTTTGAATTACGACTATTTTATTTATTTTGGTTTTATTTTATTTTATTTTACATTTGATGACCGGGCTAGTCTAGCTGGATATATGTCCATTTGCATTAGAGGCCGGGGAGAAAAGCTCACACAACATAATAATGACAGACAGACATATTATTAATAAAGACATACAATAAAATTAGAAATATAAATCAATTTTGTTAATAAAATCAACATACATTAAGGAACTCAAACAGTTTAATATCATACATAATGTTTGGTCAATTTCAAAGCATTTTATCTAGTACATAAAGGTTATGCAATAAGGCATTTGCCATATGGATAACAGTTGAAGCTCAGAAGGATACAGTAGTAAAGGGGAATGTAAGATGAATAAAGGGAAGAGGCAGGGGTTAGGAGAGAGGAAAAGGGGAAGACTATAGAACATATACATGTGCTGCGTCGTGCGTAAGCGTCCATGCTGCAAAGACTGTTACATATATAAAGCTGTAAGTGCTTTCTGCACCGATCCGTCAACGGATCAGACATATGTTACGGAATAGTCACACGTAACGCAAAACACGTAACCACACAGACACTGTAAACATATATAAGCGGACTACGGATATGCGTAATGCGGCGTGCGGCGTAACCTAATCCGGACATGCGGTGTGCGTGTGCGTGTGATCCAGTGGAACCAGGAAGGTTACGGATGTCTCCTCCACGTTTACATTCATAATTGTCAAATATATGCTTAAATAGTACTTATTGATTCCATGCTTTGTTATCGTAATGCTACTATTATACACATTGATATACAATAACCTGATCAACACACTACATTCTAAGGTGCACTCTCAGCAATTATCAACTATGTGTCCGGATACCGATTGTATTTACCAATATTGTATATATATTGACACATTGTTGCCGTATTGTTTCCATGAAGTAAGGCATGCAACACTGATATGTATATGTCACGTTATAATCAAGTCTTGGGGCACTGTCCACCTAACTATGAGCAGGTTTATTGATTATTTCGCTTTAAACCGACTCTGAAGGAAGTGTATAAGGGACGGCTATGTCATGCATTCCATACTCCGACGATGCCCCATGTTAGTAGGTGAGAGAGCTCAGTATCCTTTCACTGTGGAGTCTATCGTATTTGACAGTGTCTGTTTTTGCCGATATATGTTCCATGATGTCGTTTTAGGAAGATGGGCAGGGCGCAAGGTTTGCTGTATTTCCGCATACTGGCACGTGGATATAGATAGGCCATGTAATACAAGTGATGGGTTGTCAAGCAGACATCCACGATTGCGGAACATACAGCGGCAGTCAATACCACTGGCCAGATGGGGACAGTCAAACACGTTCTACACTTTACAAATGCACATCGGTGTCCATTGTAGGACTCCAAAAATTACGTCTGCTCCGTTATCCACTGGATCAGCCAATCAAAGTACTAACCGTGACTACGGCACAGCTAGACATATGCACCACCAGCGTGTTTAAGGTTGATGATACCTGCCCATGACATGCAGGACATATGAACAGAGGTCCCCAGACTGCGTGTCCATACATGCGTCCATATCCCAGTTCCGCACACATGAAGCATGTGTCATGCGTACCGTGGGGGGTTGCAGCCATGGTATCCTGGGTATGCAAAATGGGGCTCGGTGTTGTTTGGCAGATAATCCGTTGTCCCGCCCGTGGGAGGCTGCGGGTACAGGACGTGCCTTAGTCCCCAGTACGGATGCAAAGCATCCATAGGGCAATCCTAAAGCCATGTGTGAAATGTGCTCAGCCCTACATCAGTGTCCAGTAGGCATTTCCCAAGGATGGACAAGCGTCACGGACAAGATGGCACCCATAATAGCACACCTGTTGGGATCACACAGCCCCAGTGGGGCATCACACAGGACATAAGATGGAAACAACAGTAGATACACCCGTAGACATCCATCCTGCCGTGCGAATCCCAGCGTACACAGCAGCGAAGGTGCTATCAAGTATGTGGGGATCACCCGCTTCCACTCTGCGGAACATACCTGCGACCTGTGGAACACATATTAATGGCACACCAACAACGTCAACTAGGAAGGTCATACTATCGCTAAAATATGGCGTTCACACACATAAACGACATACTGTCATGAATAAATAGGTTCTACATGCTGTGTTATACTGACAATACAGTGGCGGATAGTTCACAATGGTACCTGTGAGGATTATCTAAAGCAGTTGCCAACCTGCAGGACTACAGTAACACCCTATGGGTAAATTGTGGAAGGACACGGGTTACGTAGCACTACATAATATGGGTAGGCGGACAGACATCCGGGAATGGGAACATCTGGCGGCAGTCAAACCCACTGGCGAATGGACACAGTCCAACATGTTCTAAACTTTACATATGCACATCGGTGTCCATTGCAGGACCCAAAATTACTCCTTAGGTAAGTGTAGGCAACATAGTGTGAAACGGAAGAGGTGACAGCCGTGACTACGGCACAGGTAGATATATGCACCACAAGCGTCTTCAAGGGTGATGACAGCCGTCCATGAAATGCAGGACATATGAATAGGACTCCCCAGGCTGCTGCGTCCATGCGTCACGTTCACATCCCATTTCGCACACAAGAAGGGAGTGCAAGGGGAAGTGTCGTAGGTTCCAGACATGGGATCGTGGGTATGCAAATATGGGTGTCGGTGTGGATTGGCAGATGATTCGTCGTCCGCCCCGTGTGCGGGACGTGGCCATGGCATATCGTTACTCCGCAATACTAATACCGATCATCCACGGAAATGGAGAATGCAGCTGTGAAATGTTGACAGCCCGATACTAGTGTCCAGTAGGCAGTTCCCATGGATGGACAAGCGTCGGCCAAGATGGCACCCATAGCTGCAAACCTGGGGAATCCACAGCTGTTGCAAGGCATAACCCAGGAATACAGATACGGTCTACAGTACACACTCCCCATTCAAAGCAAGACCGCTGGGCTACACAACACTCAATGTGCCAGCACATCTATGGGGATCACACGCTTCCATACAGTGGAACAGATGGGTCACCTGTGTAAAGATACCAATGGCACAATCTCCACGTCTGCTGGGAATGACATAGGATGGTCAAACTATGGCGTTGACACAAGAAAGACATCCTTCGGTGAATTAATAGGATTGATGTCAATACACCATGGCAAACACCCAATGAACAGGGAAGACTTGCTGGCACCCTATGGCCACAAACCATGTCACACATAGGTAGATGGAACAGTCAACATAAACATTTCGTCCACGACAGGTGCATATGGTATCCAAAGGTACTTCATAGACATGTATGCGCTATCACCCGTTGGCCCGTGAGACTTACACATAACATGGAAGTATCCAGGCTTTAAATATCCACCCTTACACTTCCATTTGTCACTTTCTGTCACGAGCAATGGAGATGTAGCCACAGCATAGAAAGCAGAGACGTACTGCTAACGAAACACACACATGTCAACATCACAGAAAGCATACTATGAACACACTTATTACATGATATTGTACTATGAAACACAAACAAACCAGCAACCTGCAGCAAGAATAGTCCCGTAGTTCGACACAACACAAGTCTTCGTAACATTTAAACAGTTCATTAAAACATACAGCGTTTCCGTTGTTTCCTAACGTGTGCAGGAAAAATGCTATGTCTAAGAATGTTCACAATCAACAATGTGAGTCTTAACATGATTTTAAATATCACATTGTTGATTGTGAACACTAACAATTTGCTTATTCAGTTGTATTTTGAAGCAGCGGAAACACACACACACGGAAGGGACGGAGATGAACCTCGCCTATTTACATGAACTCAGTACAGTATGAAGCATTTACAGCGCTACCGAGTTAACTGGCGTGAGCGCTGTCAGAGGCATACATGTAGGCTGCTGACGCCACCCGCAAGACAATATTTGGAAATAGCCAAGGCATGTGTTGCGGGGCGTCTAAAAGCATAATCAGTCGCAGAGGCAGCTGGAAACACACACACACAGAGACACACACACACGGAAGGGACGGGGGACGAACCTACGCCTATCTACATGAACACACTACTGTATGAAGCATTTACAGAATGCGCTACCGAGTTTACTAAACAGAGCGCTGTCACAGGCATACTTGTAGGCTGCTGACGTCACCCGCAAGACAATAGTTGGCAATAGCCAAGGCATGTGTTGCGGAGCGTCTAAAAGCATAATCAGTCGCAGAGGCAGCTGGAAACACACACACACAGAGACACACACACACGGAAGGGACGGGGACGAACCTCGCCTATCTACATGAACACACTACTGTATGAAGCATTTACAGAGCGCTACCGAGTTTACTAAACAGGCGCTGTCACAGGCATACTTGTAGGCTGCTGGCGTCACCCGCAAGACAATAGTTGGCAATAGCCAAGGCATGTGTTGCGGGCGTCTAAAAGCATAATCAGTCGCAGAGGCAGCTGGAAACACACACACACAGAGACACACACACACGGAAGGGCGGGGACGAACCTCGACTATCTACATGAACACACTACTGTATGAAGCATTTACAGAGCGCTACCGAGTTTACTAAACAGGCGCTGTCACAGGCATACTTGTAGGCTGCTGGCGTCACCCGCAAGACAATAGTTGGCAATAGCCAAGGCATGTGTTGCGGGCGTCTAAAAGCATAATCAGTCACAGAGGCGGCTGGAAACACACACACACAGAGACACACACACACGGAAGGGCGGGGCGAACCTCGACTATCTACATGAACACACTACTGTATGAAGCATTTACAGAGCAGCTACCGAGTTTACTAAACAGGCGCTGTCACAGGCATACTTGTAGGCTGCTGGCGTCACCCGCAAGACAATAGTTGGCAATAGCCAAGGCATGTGTTGCGGGCGTCTAAAATCATAATCAGTCGCAGAGGCAGCTGGAAACACACACACACAGAACACACACACACACGGAAGGACGGGCGAACCTCGACTATCTACATGAACACACTACTGTATGAAGCATTTACAGAGCAGCGCTGCGAGTTTACTAAACAGGCGCTGTCACAGGCATACTTGTAGGCTGCTGGCGTCACCCGCAAGACAATAGTTGGCAATAGCCAAGGCATGTGTTGCGGGCGTCTAAAAGCATGATCAGTCGCAGAGGCAGCTGGAAACACACACACACACAGACCCACACACACACACACACACACACGGAAGGGAAGGGGGCGAACCTCGCCTATCTACATGAACACACTACAGTATGAAGCATTTACAGAGCGCTACCGAGTTTACTGAGCAGGCGCTGTCAGGAGGCATACCCTCGTGAGTGGTATGATTTGCAGAGGCAATCGCCCGATCGGGAGTTCGGACAGAGTGCGTGATCACGCAGTCTGTTACCATCCCAAGGTCGCCGTACACTAACACGTTAGTGCTGCAGTCGAGAATAACAAGTAACTACTGATCAGTACATCACTGCATACTGGGCATGCTCAGACACTTAGACTCGGCACAGGGCAGACATGCATACACATGTTGCGACAGCATGGGTGGCGGAATGTGGACCGTCGTGTGTGTCCAGCCACACAACAGGAACCTGGCCATGCCACAGGCGTGGCCGTTGCGTGGGGATACAGGCATGCACCCGGGTATAACTGCAGGCGGTGGCGGTGTGCACTGTGCTGTGTGTCTATCTACACAGCTGCCTACTGGGCATGCTCAGACACTTAGAGTCGGCACAGATCAGACATGCATACACATGGTGCGCCGGCATGGGTGGCGGAATGCGGACCGTCCTGTGTGTCCGGCCACACAACACCAACCGGCCATGCCACAGGCGTGGCGTTGCTGCGGGAATATCTAGGTGCAATTAACCATGTGTAGGACTGGCCTACAGTTTGTTGCATGCTACAGACAACCCTCCCAAACACAGGATACCTTCACAGATGTCCTGAGGACACTGGTGAGTGGGCATGCTCTCACAACAGCACCGTGTTGGGTGACATGAACCACCCTGACATAGCCTGGGAACAGTACCAATGGCACAACACAGTCGCCAGCAGTCCCAGGTGTTCACACACCTGGCCACTGTTAAACAGCCATGCACCATACATACTGGGGGGGGATGTCTGACAGTTCTGCCCATCACACATGGTGAGGATATGCCCCACACAGGATGTACAGCCCTCAATGGTGATGCAAGACCGTATAGTGGATCCACTGGTCATCCACTCACTGTAACCAACACCAGCATGGGGGACCTCAGTGATGACCTCTCCACAGAAAACCACACACATCATACGACCGGTGTGGTACCCTACAAGTCCTCCATGCCAGTGTTGAACAGAGGCCAGACCTGCAAACGCCTAACGAATGCCTTCCCTGACCACCCACATGCATGTCTGCAACAGGCAAACATGATGACATCAGGCCCTTGTCCACCACAGGTAGGCACATGGTGTGGTGGACTGCAGCCACTGACTACCTGTACATCAACAGTTGGAGCTACTACATGGCAGAGCAATGACAGTACCAGGGAAACCATCACCCATTCATACCGGCGTCACCATACGGCCCCACATACCATCATCCAGGTCCGCTTGTGGGAGTGGTACTGCAGAGGGCACATGAGACAACCACAGGGCCTTCCTAACTGTGGTAAGGACATGGTTGGGGGCACACAGACTTGCCTGGAAATGGTCCAGAATGGTACAACAGTCACTGCACCCACAGACATTGTCTGCAAACCACAGGACATGTTCCATGCATACATCCCCCCCCCAACAGGGAACATATCCATCCCACCAGAGTGTATCCTCCCAAACATGTCATATGGCCTCGGGTGATCCCATATCTCTATGGCGGTTGACACGTCAGCAATGGGCACCGATGGCGTCCCTGGCTGTGTGCTACCCATCCTCATTGAGTCCCTCGGCCCTTTACATGCGGCCACTGTGTCATGTTAGCCTTACTATGGGCTATGTCCCCAATGGATGCCATATGGCATCTGTGGTCCCACTATGCCAGGGTAGTGCTCCTATGGACTGTCAACAGCCACACCCTATACGCTTGACAAGTGTTGTCTGCAAAGCTGTGTGGAGGTCCATACAGGTGGCCATGGTTACAGATAGCGGTGTACAGCCAATGCGGAACATACCCACAACTACATAGTCAAGGGCAGATCCTGCCTCCCGAACCTGCTCGTCCAGTCTGGAGTGGTCACCAAGGCCATTGATGGGGATACGTGGGTTTGCACACAGTACCATGACCTGGTGGGAGCGTTCAGAGCACACTACACATGGGACCCATAGAAAGGCTCGCCAGCATACATGTGGGGACATATGTCACCCGATGCTTCTCAGACAGGTTGGAGGTCACACCACACAGGGTTGGTGCTCAAGGTGCCTTGTCACACTCATATCTGGACCCAGTGGAGGCCCACAGGGCTCACTCCTGTGCCCCCTGCCATATGGCATCCGACCTTCCAATGTGCATGCAATCATAGGGGGATTGTAGCAGACAAGGTATGCAGATGACTACGCACCGGCCAACATACCCAACACCCCATGTTACACGGACATCCACCTAGGGCGTCATAGACAAGGATGACTGGTGCCAGAGCCATGGCCTGCTACTAAATGCCAGAGAAGGTGCAGCCCTACCCAGTGTGAAGGACATGTTCGTCCCAATGTCACATGTGGGTGGTACGCCATTAAAGATGGTGGACGTGTTCAGGGAAATGGCTACCACACCTGTCGGCAACCTCTGTCAACACACACAATGGCAATGTGGGTGTGAAGACATTCCATTGTGGCCTCCTGGTCTGGATGGAATGTCAACCACATCAGGGGTGTTCATTGTACCCTGTACACATCACACACCAGAGCAATGACTGCATACAATGGCACATGTGGCCTGTAGCTAACCTGGCCTGCAGCACCGGAAGGACCGCAAGCGTTCCACAAGACGGGGAGGACGGTGCTAGGACATGTGCCACAAGCTGCGCGGCCAAGGGGACACCGGCTGTGGATCTTCACAGCACAGCTGCTCCGTGGTGATCTGTGCCTGACATACACGGCCATGTCTGACCTGGGTGACATGGGCACATTCCACCTCCATGCAAACACGGGCACAGAAGCGACTGTCAGACACCTCAACACAAAGATGAGTGGGACGTGCTGGCGGTACAGGGTTAACGGCCAGACACCCCCTACAACACGGGGAGGAGTGCCAGGCCATGTGAAGGAAAGGCCCTGACTGCCTTTGTCCAGGACTGCTAATGACATGTGGATGTGTGATGATAGTTATGCGGCAGCCAACCTCTGTGTGTCACTGCTAGACCAGGGACTGGGGACTGATGGATATGGCATCCCCATCCTGAGGGGTGTTAGACGCCACACACAGTCATGCTAGGTCCACACATGTCGTAGGGCACATATCCTGTTACGTTCATGTGCCTATGTACCTATGTAGGGGTCCATGCGGATGCGGGTAACTGTGCTATGCTGATGTTGCCAGACATGCCTGTGGGTACCCACGACTACACGTGGGGAACTAATTACAGTGCTCCCAGTAGGCACGTGCAAGTACACCATCAGTATCATACGGGTTAACTGCACCGACATGGTGCTACACATGTAACCACCACACATACTGTGTACACATATCAATGAATGCTGCACCTGTCCTGCATGGTATGTCTGCTGCATGATGTCCGTGCACAACCCACATCACATACATACCTGTCACCAGCCATACACACACACCACAACATACACATCACTTTGTATGCGGACACAGGTATCACATACACCTCTCACTATCGTGTCCACCCTGTGCATCAGAATATGTTAGCTTAACCGTGCAGTGATGGTGTAGCTCACAGTTATGCGGCAGAGACTTCATCATATGCACAGGGTGATATGTGCCACAGGCATGGGCTGTACCAATGGATGACATCATGTGTGTGTGTAAGGGCCAGTGCATTGAGTGGGCATGACTATGTAGATTGCATGTGGGTGTGGTGGAGCCCTACAGTTGTGTCTGCTGTGTGTGGGTGTGTGTGTACACAGTTCAGTCATCTGTGATGCCTACACCGGGTATGCTTGGCAGCCCCTGACTGTACAGTGCAGGTGTTACAGCTCACTGTGTCTGCCAGCGGCGACCTGACCCGCGCCTGCCTGGGGTCGCACAGGCACGACCGGGTGGAGGTACGGACTGTCCACTCTCCGATGTCACATGTCCGCTGGAAACGTGCCCACGGGGCCGTCCAGGGCCACGTCCACGTGGCCTGCTCTGTCCTGGTGTGGATGGTGTAGTAGCAGCTGCACTGCTGCTGCTACCAGCACTGTCTGGGTGGGCATGGGAGGTGGCACACACACGCTGACCTGCAGCAGGTGGTGTTGCTGGCACACGCCCACGTGCCCTATGCCTCACTAACTGGTGTTCCTGCACGGACTGCGCACGCTCAAGGATGGCCATGCCTCGGTCGAGGATACCAGCCATGTCACCCAATCTCCTATCCAGAACATCGGCAAGATGCTGTTGTGCATTTGCCAATGCCTGGATGTTGTCATTCAGGGTACGGATTGCGGACCTCTGCAGCCTCTGCCCTTCCTGGTTCTGCCGTTCGGCACGTGCCTGCGCCGCCATTACAGTCTGGAACATGCGTCTGGTTATACCAGCTGCTGCACCCTGTACGGCAGGTGTATGTCTAGCGGTGCTCCCCTACGAGCAGCACCTGCCACATGCCTGCGTGGCACTGCACCAGTCCTTACACTGGCAACATCGTGTACCCACACCTTTTGCAGCCACCACACATCCCTGCTCGGAGACAACAGGCGCTGACTGACCGTAATCTATGGTCAACGTTGTTGGGGTATGTCGGCATCTGAACCGTGTGCGGTGATGAAAGGGACGTATGTGTGATGTTCTCCACTGGCACAGTGTCTGCCTGTGACGACCCTGCCTGTGCCTCATGCACATGGTCATCACCACTAGTATCTGTGGGGACACTAGCATCAGATTGACCGCGGGAGGAACTCACCTACAGCACCTGTCAATACAAAGACATACCATCGGTTATAATACAGACACACACACACACACACACACACACACACACACACACACACACACACACACACACACACACACACACACACACAGCATGCATGTGATAATGCAGGTGGCATGCAGCATTCACACAACACAGACCAGTGAATGCAGACCAGACATTCATAGTGGCAGTATGTACACTGCCCTGGTGGGGACAGTACAACAGGCAGGTGTCATTTAGTAGGCATGCAGTACACACATTCATGGTAGTTTGCATGCATCAGCGTGATACACCGTGTGGCGGCGGGCGAGTTGAGAGTACACATGGCTGCCGACGCTATGTAATGTACACCGCAAACATGTGCGGTATCATGTGGACATGTGACGATGGTGACCCACCGCATGCACCACATCACAATGGCTGTCACGGTGCAGTGTTATGTGTACAGTCTACAGATACAATGTATGGGTAACAGTGATGTCTGTGCAGGTACGTTTGCTGTGAGCTGTGTGCATAGCTGTACAGTGTGAAGTGCGGGCTCTGTGCCACTGCACAGTAGCAGGACACAGCTATGTGTCTGTGCGATGCGTGACCTGGATGCATTACATTGCCATGTCTGTAAGTCAGTTCAGATGCTCAGCAGCGTATATGGTGGACATTGGAGGCACCTGTAGTAGCTGTGGAGGCGTTCCATGTCACTGGTGTACTACATTGGATGTCCAGGGGGTCCACTACAGTGATGAACCCACTATGTGTGTAGAGGGTGCAGCGGTGAGTACCCACTGTGGATGTGCTGTGTGGCAACATGCCTGTAGGTATCAACCATGGCCTTGTCTGTCTGAGTCATTGACTATTGTGTGTGGTAGACATCGTGCACACGGCCCTGTGGTGGCCCATGTGACATACAACCATACTAGTGTGAGGTGTCACATTCTGTACGGATATGCTGACAGTGTGGATGTCTGCTATGTTGTGCATAGGTCATGTCATGGTGTGACAATGCTGCAGCCAGACATCCACGTGCATGGGACATGGCATGTGCCATGTCTGGCGTGTGCACCGATGCAGGGGCATGGGTCACATTGGTAACACCTGTGCTCTGGCCAGATCACAGCTCACTATGTGGTACTGTGTGCATACTGCACTGGCATACCAATGCATACTACACATGCAGCCATTGTGTAACACCTACACCATTGTATGCATAGCTGACTGCACGTAACACACCAATAGGTTGTGTGGTGTCATAGCACTCTACGCTAACGGGTGTATCTACTGTACATGGGTGTTGTGTGTGTCGGGTGGTGCGAGCTGTATACCGTGACTGGGGCACACACAGGTGAGCATGTCATGCCTAGACACATGGGGAATATCAATACAGCAGAACATGCCTTTGACTAGCAACAGACTTACCTGCAACAGACCCTTGTCCTTGCGACACGCCAGGCGTACCTGTAAAGGCATTGCACAAAGGTATACACATTAGCCATTACTATCTCCACAGTCAGCACTGTGCATCTCACATCATGCATGTGTGTGGTAGCATGTGCTATGCACATGTCTGCTAACACAACATAGCATACTATGGTTTGCATCTTGTGTGGCCATATACCTGGCATGTATTGCTATATCATGTGTTGTACTATGACACCCACACACACGTCGCCTATCATACAAACATGCAACACTGACTTACCATGCGGCTCCAGGCTCATATCTCGGGAGACACCCACCTCCACAATGGACGCAAGTGTTTCTGCGTGTTCTTCCGTGGGTGTCCCCAGACTGGCCAGGAGCTCCTCCGTGGCTGTGAGTGGGGGCTGGGTTGGTGGCCCACCACCTGTCCCACGTTGTTGCCTGGCGATTGCAGCGGCACGCTGTCTTGCATGCTGGATCAGGTCTGTGCAGTGCCTGCGGATTTGTTGATAGCTGCGGTTGTTTACGGGCACGCTGTTCACCCTCCTGCACATCTCCTCCCACATCTCCTGCCGTTCCTGTGCCTGCTGTGGCACATGGCTAAATAGGGCGGCCTTGCCATGGAGGTATGGAATGATCACCTCCTCCTCCTGTCGGCTGAATGGTGGAAGGCGGGAACGTGGCATTATCTGGAAGACATAATGATGGTGGCAGGTCACATTCACACTGCTGTGCTGGCATACTGTTGGAAATACATTGCTATATGTCATATCTGCACAGTGATCTGTGAAGGGCATCGTGGCAGTGACACAGCCGATGTTCTGGCTTCACACCATTGAGCACTGGGTGTCACATCATATCTGTGTGCCACCCCATCACACTGTACACGCACCATGTAGATGTTAGCCTGCCATGGACATGTGTACCTGGCTGCACCTATGTCCATATCAGTTGGCATAGGTCCCCATGTGACGTCTGTGGTACTGTTCACCTGGACGCTGTGTATATGTCAGTACACATCACGTCTGTGTCCATTGTGAGCGTCAGCAGCGGCACTGTACACATACACATGGACACCTGCACATGCATGTGTTGTGCCATGTACTTCCACACAGCACTGTGCGGTGCTGGACAACTTGCCACAGCTCACCTGTGTTGCATATGTGATAGACATGGAGCAATGTGTAACCATGACACATTAGCAGGAAAGGCCATGCATAGCATGTACAAACACACATTGTGCAGAGCATCACACAGCACCTGTAACATGACAGGGTGCATCGCCGCCACATTACTGCTGTGTATGGTTGATAGTGAGAGTGCCTTTTGTCCATTGCACCATGTGGGACTGTGATAGCTCATGCAGCCTTGCTGGTCAGCTCTGCATGATATGGCAGGGTATGCCACATACATGGCACTGGGTGTGATCCACCTTGGGGTTGGCAGTATTGGTAGGGTGGCTGTCCATTGCATATGTCATAGCTGTGTGAATATGGACATTCAACATGTTTATCACCATGGTGTGGGCACTGTCCTTGAGCGAGGTATGCTGTACACTGCTTGTTGAGGGTGTGTCTGTTGCATGCAGGTATCACACATCCATGCATACACTGTAGCCCTGGCAGGTGCTATGTGCTGGGATATTGATCGACACAGTGCTGTATGTGGACACACACCACTATCCCATGCACATGGATGGCTGCCTGAACTGATGTGGGTAACACATATGTGTACATCCAGTGCCGCTGCCACCCACATGTCTGCTGCTGCACTACACACCGCCATCCCTCCCTCTGTGAATGTGGTGTTGGGCTCAGCAGAGGTATCCATGTATGGGGACAGGGATGTTCACATAGCAGGCCCACTGATGGTATCGTCGATCTGACCATACACATATGATGCACCCGTCACACATACAACCCATTCATATTGTTGTTCAGAGCGGTGACACAGCTATATTGCTATGCGGAGGCATTCACAGACATACATACACACAGGCATGCACGTCCATCTGTGTCATTGCCTGGACTATTGGTGTGGTTTGGCACCTAACGTGTTTGACTGCAGGTGGCGCAGACCTACTGTGCACATGTGTACATGGTAGGCCTGTTCTACGGTAGGCATCTGTGATGTGCTGTGCACATCTCATATCTGCACATTTGGTTGGTGTCCATTGGTCCACGGGCCAGTGGTGGGACATACAGGGATGTTGCTGAACATATATGCATGCGACCCTGTACAGCTGTGGCGCTAGCCTCTCAGATGCTCATGTGTCGTGGGCGTGAACACCGTACACACACATGTGGTTGTGGGCTGCCGTCCGTACCCATCTCCACCTGTGGGTTGCTATCATCCCACACACTCCTTGTACTGTATGTTCAGGCTATGCACCTATGTGGGGCTTGTGTGCATGCAATACGATACTATGTGCCTTTGCACCCATCACAGACAATGTCACACAGGTACACGGCAGCCATACACATCGCAGCTTGTTGTCAGCATGTCACATGTGGTACACACCTAACACATCTCCTGTGGGACATGGTAATTTGTATGGGCATGTCCAGTTGTCACATACCACAGCTAGGCTATGCAGGACATGTCTGTGGACATCTACTGTGACATGTACACGAGCAATGCCCCTACCTACATCACATGGTACTACCTGTGGAGTATGTGTGTCTGCATCCATGCTATGGCCATAGATGACAATTGTACATCAATATGTGCAACATACCTCATTGGGGGTTGTCATGTGCACATGTTCCATGTGTCAATGCATTGTTTGTGTCTGTTGGGCGGTCATTGTTGTGCATGGTTTACATGGCTGACATAGCGTACTGTGTCTGATTCCAGGTACTTCATTCGGCTACCAGCATTGTACCTACAGCACATTCCAGCCATCATGTAGCCAGCTTAGATGACAGTGGGAGGTGTTCCGCCATGTGCACATATGTCACACACGAGGGTGACTGACACACATTGTCAGGACTGGGTTCTGACTGCTGTGGCTGTGTGTACGGTGTTGACAACCATGACTGCACCAGATGGTGTCTTCTGGATGTGTGACATTCACAACAAACACCTACATTCACATGGCAGCGCCGTCACAACAATGGACATTCCTGCATGAACACTGTATGCGGTATGTCTGTATGACCACTGCATATATCACTGGTGGCCACCAGCATGGCTGCCTACAACAGCAGTGTGTATCCTGTGCAAACATGGGTTACACCAGTCACAACACCTGTGTCAGATGGCCCTGTAGTGGGTGACAGTGCAGTTCCATTCATCCAGTGGTGTCACATGTCTGTCTCCGGCAGGGCTGTCACAGGTAGGCACAGCATGCAGTGATGTGTGACAATGCTTACACCCTCCACTGTGCTGTACACTAGCACTGCACACACAGTACAGCACACATGTCATTTATCTGCAGTGCCTGGGACCTGCCTCCATGCCCTACGGCACACCTGCCATTCCAGATTGTACACAGGTTATACCTCCCAGGCACATACCTGGACTGCAACACTCATCGGTGGGTGGTTCCCACACCACACCGTGATTTACACACATACTGTATATTCCCATGACACATTGCATCATAGGTAGTCCATGTTCAGATACCCATGTTCGTGGCCGCTCGCACATTGTGACACGCGACAGTGAATACACTGTACACCACAGGTTACATGCCGGTCAGGTTGGCATACTGTACATTGCACCTAGGACAGTTGCTACTGCTATGTATTGCCAGCAACACGCCCTTCCCTAGTATGGACTCCCATGTACCCACATGCTTGGCCATGCAGTGCATAGCTGGGTGACACATTACACGACACATACCATACCTACACTACCCTCAGCATGCACCAAACCTCCATGTGTCTGTGTGCTAGGCCTACACACCTCCCGCCTCTGTTTGCTGAACATCCATGCTTACCATCGCTGCTAGCCACACCTAAACACACAACCATAGCAGCATGCATGGTACATACACACAGCCGGTATTACTGACATGCACTGACAGTGGTACTTGATGGCATGGCACGCCGTACGATGGACAGTCTACGTGCCTATGCCAACACTGATCACAGTGCACTTCTGCTACATTTACACACTGGTAGGGACCATGCTATTCCACACTGAGACATGGTGGTACTGGCCTTTTCACAGGCCACAGTGGTATTCCTGTTCCATGCACACGTGCTGTATGGGCACATGTGCAGGCTGTTGCACGGTAGTTATGTTCACCTGTGTCTTGTGTGTCACTTGACAGTCATGGTGTGTCCTGATGGTGCATGACATACTCCACAGCTAGCTACCTACACATGACTGCCAGACATTGCAGTGTGGGCCCTCACGCAGTGTGGTGGTATGTCTCTGCTGTTTGACTACATCCACATTCAATGCAGCATACCACGGTCATGCAGGCATTGGCGACACAGATGTTGCTGTCATCGTGCCTGCCAATGGGGTACCTACCAACAATACACACTCTCACTCACTACAGGGTTCCAATCCTTGGCTGGACATTGTATTAACCCTGTGGACACATACATAGTACTGCCATGCACATGTTATGTCCGGGAACACAGTCCCAATGTCACCTCAAACCGCCGTAGTTGTTGTATCCCGCCAACCTGGCTGTTACATGTCTCTGCAGCAGCACCGTCAGTGACTGCTAGCCCATTCATGTCGTTGTGCACCCTGACCACCACACTACCACATCTATCACGCTACTCATGGTGGGTCGTGCATTGCCGGTATGGGGCTGCATCTCTACACCCATGACTGGGCCATTCAGTATGGCACTGGGCCACATCTTGACATACATGCTTCACACACTCATTGACTACCTGCATGCCTTTCCTGGCACCCTTGTTGGGCTTCTGTGTGCCACAGCACACCACATCCCATGCTGGCCACCTGTCATATTATTGCATGGGTGGTTGGGGTGGTACAGAGGGTATCACATCAGACATGATCCGCTCTTTGCCCTTCAGCACCATTCCACTTTATGCTATTGCCAGTGTACACATCCAGCATCACATCGTACCCTGTGTATCGGGATGTTACGCCATGTGCCTTCTGTACAGTTCACACAGTGGTGCAGGCATATCATGCTAACTACAACAAGTCAGGGGCGTGTGACATTGCGGTCCTCAGACATGTGGCCCCTCATGCTCAGTATTTGCATACATACACTACCTGCTGTCACACAGTACTGTACATGCCTACATATACCACTTCTACATACCTGGCAGCATTCTAGCTCATCCTACTCATGTTGCTGACACCCATACAGGTGTCAGTGTGGCAGATATATCATGTAGATATCATTGCATCAGTTACATCACACATAGTGCATACACATCACCTTTGCATACTGACAGTCATGCGGTGTGTATCACATGGATACTGTCCCTATACAGGCATATCACGTTGTACATGGTTGATGTACACACATGGCCCACATGGTGCTGTGGTTGCCATATTACACCATGGCGTGGGTACACATGTGCAGGACCACGCATTTCTGGACCGTATGTCTGGCTGATACCTTGGGTGCCCTTGTACCAGTGCCATACACACATGTACCGCGCGGGCGTGTTACAATAACACATGTGTGGTGTACCTTACACAATGGATACAACGTTACATGTCTCAGTATAGTCATGCTGTGCTCTCTACCCAGCTCAGACAGTTTACATATGCAAATGACAGTCATGTAACACATCTGTGCTCACCTGCATGCCACTAACACAGGGGTGTAATCTACTCTGCCATGGGCCATGTTCTCCGCAGTACTGATGCATGTAGTACTCCTACATGGCGTTTGCAGTGGGCAGGGTGGGAGGAGCAGTCCTGCATGTGTGCACACATGCCACATTGCTCAGCACAGGCGTCTGTGTGACATCCACAGACTGGACACACACCATGCTGTGGGACATAGGTCCTGTGCACATCCCACAGGGGCACACTGTGTCACTAGTCATGTGATAGCTTCCTTGCTGGTAGGGTGACACAGACCCATGGTACCACCACAGCGGACGTACTGTATAGACATGACAGTTGACATCCAGTTCTGCCGTTCAGTGGACACTACCATGGGGGGGGGGTCAGTACTGTGTACATTGCACATGTGTTTACACACGGCCCTGCTGGACATCATTGTGGCACATTGCACCTGCTATGGAACGTTTGGACATGGTCACTTGCTGTTCCTCCATTTCGGTACCTATTCTGCTACTACATTGTCCCATATGTGCAGGCCATACATATCTTGTGTATGTACATAACATTAGGCCATCGCTCCATCATGCATGCTATGCCTGTGATACTGTCTATGATTTGTGAACATATCCATCATGACAGCTTTGCATTACACATAATTGACATAGTCGCCCCTGCGTGGGATACGTGCACGATGCGCACATTCCGTATGACATCGATGGTATATGCCCATGCACATGTGTGCTGTGACACTATAGATACATGTCATATCGGCTGCTGTGACACTTCATTGATGGATATCCACTGGCAGCATCAGCGTGGGTGGTGGCATTCTGCTGTGTTTGCAAGCCCTATGGCAGACCTGGGGTGCGGTTACCACCTGTGCCACTTTGCAAGGGACAGTCCCTCCTTGGGCAGTTGTGTCCTGACAAAATATATTACAAATGGCAAATGTCCTGAGATTGTAGGACATCACTATATGCCATTCTTATGTAAGAGTTGCATCACATACTTATTTATGTATGTACATTCCTAAATGTTACAAGACACACAATAAGCAACTTAACTGCTACAAGACTACACTTTTCTTTATGCAAAAGAGTAGAGTTCTAACCTTTGTACTGACCATGGGTATGTGTCCACCTGTAACATCTGATGTGTGTCGAAGATTTCCCACTTTGGCCATTTGAAAAGGTGGCAAGCCGAACCTGGGGTTATCGGGTGTGTACATGTTGTCCACTGCTGTGCACACGTTGTCCACAGTCGTTGGTATGCTGCGCGTTTTAGCATTACATATCCAACCTTCGCCTCTCTCTGCCTGATGGACAGGTATCTTTACCTACACACACCGTTCACATACTGTACAGATTCGTCATACGTATCGTGCGTTACACACCAGTACATGTCGTGGGTTCGACATACCTTTCCGGCCTTTTGTTCTGGGTTCGTCTCTATTCCTTGTTCCTCCTTCTCTATTCGTGTTAGTTCGGTATGAACATACAGTTTGAATATCCAGGGAGTCTTCCTTATATTCAGGCCAATAGCTGTTCCTCGGTGTGTACTTATGCGCATATCAGCGGTGATCCCCCTTCCTTTCGTTCGTTGGCGTCGGCACTAGCCCATGGTTCTTTCCTCGTGTGGCGTTGGTTATTTGCAATACCTTCGTGAGGATGGTATGTATTGTATCATGTTTGTGTGACTGCATCCGCTATGTGTGGTGTCGGGCACATTTCGCTGTGGTGTTAGCCGTGGATTGTGTGTGTTGAGTATGGTATTGTGTTCGACATGTGGGTCCCCGTGTCCTGGCGGCGTCTGTCGATGGCGTTGTGCATTCAGATGTGTTACATAGCTGTTATTTTCCTGTACATAGCGGATGCAGGATGCATCAGCCGCTGCTAGTGTTTCCCAGGAGCTTGTTGTGGGTATGCCGCTGTCATTCACTGCCTGTATGTGTTTGCTACGGTTTTAGCTGTTATCCCTTTGATATGTGCAATGGGGTATATCTGCGGATGTGGGTGACGGTAGGGTGTGAGTCTTGCATTTATACATACCAGATATGCTTGTGTGTGTGCTCCATCCCTGCTTGGGGAGCTGCGGGTTACCTGTCTGTTGTTCGGGAATGTTTGTTTGGTTGATGTCGTCTGCTGTCGGTATCGCCTGCATGTGTGCTTCCTGCACGTATTCCTCCTTCACATCGGTTATATATCTGCGGATGTTCGTCCGTGCCTACTATCCATTGGCATTTTGTCGCTGATAGTTACGGTGAATGTGGTCCTATACTTGGGGGGGCCTGTATGCTACCGGTAGCCTCCTATTCGTGTGCCGCTTGCTTACACACCGCGGTATTTACCGGACCGTAAGTGTTCACGATCGGTGCCGGGATAGCACATTCGTATTTTCGCCGTACATGCCTGATGCTGTGTAACGTTGGCGACGGACCGTGTGGAGTCTACCTTATGGCCGCCATACCTACGGTCATGGTTTGTACATCGTCCTTTGCATCTCCTGTTGGCTATGGCCCTGTGGTACACTTTGGGACATTTCCGCTTTGCATCGTTTTACGTGCACGTGCATAGCCACTGAGGAGATGTCAGTACTACTTTGTGGGTACTGCTGTACATACGCCTATGGTTCCTGTACTGTATGCCTCGCCTGTTATTACACTCCGCCTGTGACATGTCATCTACATACACAGTTTACAGTGGCACACACATTACACACACACAGCGGAACACACGACAACCTCACCTCACACACACACATATTGCCGCCATGGCTGTCAACCTTCTATTTCCAGAGTGAGGAACACACACAGTAGTAATGTGAAACAAATGGGCATAATGTGGAACACATAGTAATGGCATAGTGACAACTTCAGCTAAGTAGGTCATAGGTTGATTATAATATGCTGATTTACTTACAGTGAAGAACCTTTACTGACTTACTATGAGTACATTCTATTTACCAGGATGTCATTTATATACATTCCTAACAATGGATGTTTGACAGACATTTTCAATGTGGAACTTGGAGGAACTGCGAGGAACATGAACTGTTTTACACCCCAAATGAGTCGTTCCTCATAATGTCGTACACTTCACTGGTATGCTTTCCGCTTCGCACCGGTTGAACACAATACCTCGTTGGCCGCATCGCGGTGGCGGCGTGTATCTCCGCACTCATATCCTATGGATATGACACGCACATATCTAGGGTTGCCACCTTTTCAAATACCCAAAGTGGGACATTGTCTGTAGAAGCGTCAGATTTTCCATGCAAACACATTCCCACGGCCAGTACAAAGGACAGCAATTCACTTTTGACAGAATACAAACCTGTAGCATTACAGTTGCTTATTCTGTTTATTATCATATTTAGATGTTTCTTCTACAAAATCACTGTTTTATGCAACTAATATAGAAATTATGGAAATAGTTTTGTCCTACAATCTCAGGACATTTGCCATTTTGTCAATGTTTTGCAGGACACAACTGCCCAAAGGGGACTGTCCCTCACAACGGGACAGGTGGTAACCCTACACATATCCGTTACTGTACCGTGGACTGGTGACCATCCCGACGCGGATATGTATTGATGCAGGTTAACATTTCCATGGCTGGCGTTACCTGCCCTGCCCACCCTCCAGGATGATCGGGTTGTCGGTCACTATGTTTACTATGTGGTGATTTCGTCTTACTTATCTGTGAACTTGCATCCCTGGGTTCCATATTACCCTGTTGTACTTTATATCTGTGTATGCGTACATATATTTCTACATGTGTACTGATATGTATTTCCGTATCTGTGTATGCACATGAGTACATATGTGGTCGACTTGGCGATAGTGGCAGCATACGGCTCGCCGTGTGCTGTAGAACCGGCGTGCGTTGAGGTGTTGGCGTTCCATGCTCTGCTGGCTATTGGGTGTGCAGTGTTTGGGCGGTGCCTTTGTTGGAGTCACACATCGTCCGCACACGGTACACATTACGGGCGGACATGTTTGTGTGGCGTCCATTTTACTGTGTGTGCAGGTCAGGAGGTGTCAGTCCATGGGGCCTACACTGTCAAAGTATGTGCTATCGTTCCCTCTTTGCCAGGGCGTAGGCATATTAGATGCGCCTCTGTCTACCTACTGGGGCTGGCTCAGTGTGTCCATGGCGCTGAACGCCCTGTGCCTGTGCTTGCCCTGGCAGTTGTGGCGGGCTTGGTGGCCCTCCGGCATTATGTCCCTGCAGCAGCTGTTTCCGCAGAATCATATTGTGTAGCATACAACATACTATGAATATGTGGGCACTTGTGCCTGGAGAGTACTGCAAGGCTCCAAGCACCGGAACCGTGATTTCAACATCGAACACACGCTCTATGATTATTCGTTTGTGCGTGTGCCTCATTATGGCGTTCTTGCATGTGTGTGTGTGCATTTCTGATGGGTGTCATCAACCACGGCTCCAGTGCGTAGCCAGCATCCCCACAAGGTGACCTTGTGTGATGTCCCCCCTGGCGAATACCTGATACAGCTGTGAGGCATGCCAGATATGGGAGTCGTGGTAGCTTCCAGGGCTGCCAGCACACACATCCATAATAATGCCCTGCGCATTGCACACGACCTGGCAATTGATGGAGGTATCCCTTGCGGTTTATGTAGCGTCTACCCTGCTCCCGGTGGTGACTTTATTTCTAAGTGCGTACAGTCTAACCCACCCAGGACCTCCGGGTATTGTGCCACACGGTGGGCGGCGCATATTGCTAGCCAACTCCTCCTGAGATGTGGGAATTTATGTGCTCATGGGCATGTGGTAACATGGCATCCAGGAACTGGTGTAGTACCCTGGATGCTGATGCCTGTGAGATGCCCATTATGTCCCGGTTGGCCTTTGAAAGGTACCTGTAGCCAGT
This sequence comes from Protopterus annectens, assembly GCF_019279795.1. NCBI lineage: Eukaryota > Metazoa > Chordata > Ceratodontiformes > Protopteridae > Protopterus > Protopterus annectens. The sequence continues at coordinate 806,636,207 of NC_056732.1, read as the reverse complement.
ATTCGCAAGCTCACACATACCTTTGTGTCCACTGGGATGGGCTCCCCTCTGTTGTCTCTTGTTCTCAGGCGGCCGGCACAGCTCCACTATTTGCTGTAACGTGTCCCTGTCCACCCTGTAGCGCTCTACTATCTCCAGGTCTCGCAGCCCTGGTAGGTCACCCTTGGTCTGAACACTCTCCTTCTCCTGTGAGGCCTCACGGTGGTTGTCGGCACCACCCTCCGCAACTCCGTCTGTCTCTGCCACATACCTATGCATCACGGCGGCACCCAGCATATACATATTAAAAGTTCCCGTCTGTTTACACCCTACGGTGCGGCGTTTGGGAAATCGCTGTGTGTTGTGTGCATTCACATTTAATACTGTTGTGCTGTATACCGGTGATGTCATTGGGTGTGTCTGTGCGGCC